>NC_073241.2:17302500-17307500 GCF_029281585.2 Gorilla gorilla gorilla
CATTCCATTCCAATCCATTCCGTTCTACTCGGGTTGATTCCATTCCATTCCATTCCATTCCATTAAATTCCATTCCATTCCATTCCATTCCATTCCGTTCCATTCCAATCCATTCCATTCTAGTCGGGTTGATTCCATTCCATTCCATTCCATTCCATTCCATTCCATTCCATTCCATTCCAATCCATTCCATTCTACTCAGGTTGATTCCATTCCATTCCATTCCATTCCATTCCATTCCATTCCATTCCATTCCAATCCATTCCATTCTACTCGGGTTGATTCCATTCCATTCAATTCCTTTCCATTCCATTCCATTCCATTCCATTCCATTCCTTTCCATTCCATTCCATTCCATTACGTTCTACTTGGGTTGATTTCATTCCATTCCATTCCATTCCATTCCATTCCATTCCATTCCATTCCATTCCATTCCATTCGATTCCATACGATTCCATTCCATTCCATTCCATTCCGTTCCATTCCATTCCATTCCATTCCATTCCATTCCATTCCATTCCATTCCATTCCATTCCATTCAACTCGGGTTGATTTGATTCCATTCCATTCCATTCCATTCCATTCCATTAAATTTTATTCCATTCCATTCCATTCCATTCCTTTCCATTCCATTCCATTCCATTACGTTCTACTCGGGTTGATTTCATTCCATTCCATTCCATTCCATTCCATTCCATTCCATTCCATTCCTTTCGATTCCATACGATTCCATTCCATTCCATTCCATTCCAATCAATTCCGTTCTACTCGGGTTGATTCCATTCCATTCCATTCCATTCCACTCGATTCCATTCCATTCCATTTCAATCCATTCCATTCTACTCGGGTTGATTCCATTCCATTCCATTCCATTCCATTCCATTCAATTCCATTCCATTCCATTCCAGTCCATTCCAATCCATTCCATTCTACTCGGGTTGATTCCATTCCATTCAATTCCATTCCATTCCATTCCATTCCATTCCATTCCTTTCGATTCCATTCCATTCCATTCCATTCCATTCCATTCCATTCCATTCGATTCCATTCCATTCCATTCCATTCCAATCCATTCCATTCCAATCCATTCCATTCTACTCGGGTAGATTCCATTCCATTACATTCCTTTCCAATCCATTCCATTCCATTCCATTCGATTCCATTCGATTCCATTCCATTCCATTCCATTAAATTCCATTCCATTCCATTCCATTCCATTCCATTCCATTCCATTCCATTCCATTCCATTCCATTCCATTCCATTCCATTCCATTCCATTCCATTCCATTCCATTCTACTCGGGTTGATTCCATTCCATTCCATTCCATTCCATTCCATTCCATTCAATTGCATTCCATTCCATTCCATTCCATTCCATTGCATTCCAATCCATTCCATTCTACTCGGGTTGATTTGATTCCATTCCATTCCATTCCATTCCATTTCATTCCATTCCATTCGATTCCATTCCATTCCAATCCATTCCATTCCATTCCATTCCATTTCATTCCATTCCATTCCATTCCATTCGATTCGATTCCATTCCATTCCATTCCGTTCCATTCCTTTCTATTCGATTCCATTCCATTCCATTCCATTCCATTCCATTCCATTCCATTCCATTCCATTCCATTCCATTCCGTTCTACTGGGGTTCATTCCATTCCATTCCATTCCATTGCATTCTATTCCATTGAATTCCCTTCCTTTCTATTCCATTCCATTCCATTCCATTCCATTCCGTTCTACTCGGGTTGATTCCATTCCATTCCATTCCATTCCATTCCATTCCATTCCATTCCATTCCATTCCATTCGATTCCATTCCATTCCATTCCATTCCATTCCAATCCATTCCATTCTACTCGGGTTCATTCCATTCCATTCCATTCCATTCCATTCCATTCCATTCCATTCCATTCCATTCCATTCGGTTCCATTCGGTTCCATTCGATTACATTCCATTTCAATCCATTCCATTCCATTCCGTTCCGTTCCGTTCCATTTCGTTCGTTCCGTTCTATTCGGGTTGATTCCATTCTATTCCACTCCATTCCATTCGATTCCATTGGTTTCCATTCGATTCCATTCCATTCCATTCCACACTATTCTATTGAATTCCATTCCATTCCATTCCATTCCATTGTATTCCAATCCATTCCTTTCTACTCGGGTTGATTCCATTCCATTCCATTCCGTTCCACTCCATTCCATTCCTTTCCATTCCATTCCATTTCATTGCATTTCAATCCATTCCATTCTACTCGGGTTGATTCCATTCCATTCCATTCCATTCCATTCCATTCCATTCCATTCCATTCCATTCCATTCCAATCCATTCCATTCTACTCGGGTTGATTTGATTCCATTCCATTCCATTCCATACCATTGCATTCCATTCCATTCCATTCCATTCCGTTCTACTCGGGTTGATTCCAATCTATTCCATTCCATTCCATTCCGTTACATTCCATTCCATTCCATTCCATTCCATTCCGTTCCATTCCATTCCATTCCATTCCATTCCAGTCCATTCCAATCCATTCCATTCTACTCGGGTTGATTCCATTACATTCCATTCCAATCCATTCCATTCTACTCGGGTTGATTCCATTCCAATCCATTCCATTCCATTCCATTCCATTCCATTCCATTCCATTCCATTCGATTCCATTCCATTCCATTCCATTCCATTCCATTCCATTCCATTCCATTCCATTAAATTTTATTCCATTCCATTCCATTCCATTCCTTTCCTTTCCATTCCATTCCTTTCCATTCCAATCCATTCCATTCTACTCGGTTTGATTCCATTCCATACCATTCCATTCCATTCCATTCCATTCCATTCCATTCCATTCCATTCCATTCCTTTCGATTCCATTCCATTCCATTCCATTCCATTGCATTCCATTCCATTCCATTCCATTCCATTCCATTCCATTCCATTCCATTCCATTCCATTCTATTGCATTCCATTCCATTCCATTCCATTCCGTTCTACTCGGGTTGATTCCAATGTATTCCATTCCATTCCATTCCGTTACATTCCATTCCATTCCATTCCATTCCATTCCGTTCCATTCCATTCCATTCCATTCCAGTCCATTCCAAACCATTCCATTCTACTCGGGTTGATTCCATTACATTCCATTCCAATCCATTCCATTCTACTCGGGTTGATTCCATTCCATTCCATTCCATTCCATTCTTTCCATTCCATTCCATTCCATTCCTTTCCATTAAATTTTATTCCATTCCATTCCATTCCATTCCATTCCATTTCAATCCATTCCATTCTACTCGGGTTGATTCCATTCCATTCCATTTGATTCCATTCCATTCCATTCCATTCCATTCCAATCCATTCCATTCCATTCTGTTCTACTCGGGTTGATTTCATTCTATTCCATTCCATTCCATTCCCTTCCATTCCATTCCATTCAATTCCATTCGATTCCAATCCATTCCATTCCTTTAAATTCCATTCCATTCCATTCCATTCCATTCCATTCCATTCCATTCCATTCCATTCCATTCCATTCCATTCCATTCCATTCCATTCCGTTCTACTCGGGTTGATTCCATTCCATTCCATTCCATTCCATTCCATTCCATTCGATTCCATTCCATTCCATTCCATTCCAATCCATTCCATTCCAATCCATTCCATTCTACTCGGGTAGATTCCATTCCATTACATTCCTTTCCAATCCATTCCATTCCATTCCATTCGATTCCATTCGATTCCATTCCATTCCATTCCATTAAATTCCATTCCATTCCATTCCATTCCATTCCATTCCATTCCATTCCATTCCATTCCATTCCATTCCATTCTACTCGGGTTGATTCCATTCCATTCCATTCCATTCCATTCCATTCCATTCAATTCCATTCCATTCCATTCCATTCCATTCCATTGCATTCCAATCCATTCCATTCTACTCGGGTTGATTTGATTCCATTCCATTCCATTCCATTCCATTTCATTCCATTCCATTCGATTCCATTCCATTCCAATCCATTCCATTCCATTCCATTCCATTTCATTCCATTCCATTCCATTCCATTCGATTCGATTCCATTCCATTCCATTCCGTTCCATTCCTTTCTATTCGATTCCATTCCATTCCATTCCATTCCATTCCATTCCATTCCATTCCATTCCATTCCATTCCATTCCATTCCGTTCTACTGGGGTTCATTCCATTCCATTCCATTCCATTGCATTCTATTCCATTGAATTCCCTTCCTTTCTATTCCATTCCATTCCATTCCATTCCATTCCGTTCTACTCGGGTTGATTCCATTCCATTCCATTCCATTCCATTCCATTCCATTCCATTCCATTCCATTCCATTCCATTCGATTCCATTCCATTCCATTCCATTCCATTCCAATCCATTCCATTCTACTCGGGTTCATTCCATTCCATTCCATTCCATTCCATTCCATTCCATTCCATTCCATTCCATTCCATTCGGTTCCATTCGGTTCCATTCGATTACATTCCATTTCAATCCATTCCATTCCATTCCGTTCCGTTCCGTTCCATTTCGTTCGTTCCGTTCTATTCGGGTTGATTCCATTCTATTCCACTCCATTCCATTCGATTCCATTGGTTTCCATTCGATTCCATTCCATTCCATTCCACTCTATTCTATTGAATTCCATTCCATTCCATTCCATTCCATTGTATTCCAATCCATTCCTTTCTACTCGGGTTGATTCCATTCCATTCCATTCCGTTCCACTCCATTCCATTCCTTTCCATTCCATTCCATTTCATTGCATTTCAATCCATTCCATTCTACTCGGGTTGATTCCATTCCATTCCATTCCATTCCATTCCATTCCATTCCATTCCATTCCATTCCATTCCAATCCATTCCATTCTACTCGGGTTGATTCCATTCCATTCCTTTCCATTCCATTCCATTCCATTCCATTCCATTCCGTTCCGTTCCATTCCATTCCGTTCCGTTCCGTTCCATTCCAT
>NC_073241.2:17310000-17332500 GCF_029281585.2 Gorilla gorilla gorilla
TCCATTCCTTTCGATTCTATTCCATTCCATTCCATTCCATTCCATTCCATTCCATTCCATTCCATTCCATTCCATTCCATTCTATTGCATTCCATTCCATTCCATTCCATTCCGTTCTACTCGGGTTGATTCCAATCTATTCCATTCCATTCTATTCCATTCCATTCCATTCCATTCCATTCCATTCCGTTCCATTCCATTCCATTCCATTCCAGTCCATTGCAATCCATTCCATTCTACTCGGGTTGATTCCATTCCATTCCATTCCATTCCATTACATTCCATTCCAATCCATTCCATTCTACTTGGGTTGATACCATTCCATTCCATTCCATTCCATTCCATTCCATTCCATTCCATTCCATTCGATTCCATTCCATTCCATTCCATTCCATTAAATTTTATTCCATTCCATTCCATTCCATTCCTTTCCATTCCATTCCATTCCATTCCATTCCATTACGTTCTACTCGGGTTGATTTCATTCCATTCCATTCCATTCCATTCCATTCCATTCCAATCCATTCCTTTCGATTCCATACGATTCCATTCCATTCCATTCCATTCCAATCCATTCCGTTCTACTCGGGTTGATTTCATTCCATTCCATTCCATTCCATTCCATTCCATTCCATTCCATTTCAATCCATTCCATTCAACTCGGGTTGATTCCATTCCATTCCATTCCATTCCATTCCATTCCATTCCATTCCAGTCCATTCCTATCCATTCCATTCTACTCGGGTTGATTCCATTCCGTTCCATTCCATTCCATTCCATTCCATTCCATTCCATTCCTTTCGATTCCATTCCATTCCATTCCATTCCATTCCATTCCATTCCATTCCATTCCATTCCATTCCATTCCATTCTATTGCATTCCATTCCATTCCATTCCATTCAGTTCTACTCGGGTTGATTCCAATCTATTCCATTCCATTCCATTCCGTTACATTCCATTCCATTCCATTCCATTCCATTCCATTCCATTCCGTTCCATTCCATTCCATTCCATTCCAGTCCATTCCAATCCATTCCATTCTACTCGGGTTGATTCCATTCCTTTCCTTTCCTTTCCATTCCATTCCATTCCATTCCATTCCATTCGATTCCATTCCATTCCATTCCATTCCAATCCATTCCGTTCTACTCGGGTTGATTCCATTCCATTCCATTCCATTCCATTAAATTCCATTCCATTCCATTCCATTCCATTCCGTTCCATTCCAATCCATTCCATTCTAGTCGGGTTGATTCCATTCCATTCCATTCCATTCCATTCCATTCCATTCCATTCCATTCCAATCCATTCCATTCTACTCAGGTTGATTCCATTCCATTCCATTCCATTCCATTCCATTCCATTCCATTCCATTCCATTCCAATCCATTCCATTCTACTCGGGTTGATTCCATTCCATTCAATTCCTTTCCATTCCATTCCATTCCATTCCATTCCATTCCTTTCCATTCCATTCCATTCCATTACGTTCTACTTGGGTTGATTTCATTCCATTCCATTCCATTCCATTCCATTCCATTCCATTCCATTCCATTCCATTCCATTCGATTCCATACGATTCCATTCCATTCCATTCCATTCCGTTCCATTCCATTCCATTCCATTCCATTCCATTCCATTCCATTCCATTCCATTCCATTCCATTCAACTCGGGTTGATTTGATTCCATTCCATTCCATTCCATTCCATTCCATTAAATTTTATTCCATTCCATTCCATTCCATTCCTTTCCATTCCATTCCATTCCATTACGTTCTACTCGGGTTGATTTCATTCCATTCCATTCCATTCCATTCCATTCCATTCCATTCCATTCCTTTCGATTCCATACGATTCCATTCCATTCCATTCCATTCCAATCAATTCCGTTCTACTCGGGTTGATTCCATTCCATTCCATTCCATTCCACTCGATTCCATTCCATTCCATTTCAATCCATTCCATTCTACTCGGGTTGATTCCATTCCATTCCATTCCATTCCATTCCATTCAATTCCATTCCATTCCATTCCAGTCCATTCCAATCCATTCCATTCTACTCGGGTTGATTCCATTCCATTCAATTCCATTCCATTCCATTCCATTCCATTCCATTCCTTTCGATTCCATTCCATTCCATTCCATTCCATTCCATTCCATTCCATTCCATTCCATTCCATTCTATTGCATTCCATTCCATTCCATTCCATTCCGTTCTACTCGGGTTGATTCCAATCTAATCCATTCCATTCTATTCCATTCCATTCTATTCCATTCCATTCCATTCCATTCCATTCCGTTCCATTCCATTCCATTCCATTCCAGTCCATTCCAATCCATTCCATTCTACTCGGGTTGATTCCATTCCATTCCATTCCATTCCATTACATTCCATTCCAATCCATTCCATTCTACTTGGGTTGATACCATTCCATTCCATTCCATTCCATTCCATTCCATTCCATTCCATTCCATTCCATTCGATTCCATTCCATTCCATTCCATTCCATTAAATTTTATTCCATTCCATTCCATTCCATTCCTTTCCATTCCATTCCATTCCATTGCATTCCATTACGTTCTACTCGGGTTGATTTCATTCCATTCCATTCCATTCCATTCCATTCCATTCCATTCCATTCCATTCCTTTCGATTCCATACGATTCCATTCCATTCCATTCCATTCCAATCCATTCCGTTCTACTCGGGTTGATTTCATTCCATTCCATTCCATTCCATTCCATTCCATTCCATTCCATTTCAATCCATTCCATTCTACTCGGGTTGATTCCATTCCATTCCATTCCATTCCATTCCATTCCATTCCAGTCCATTCCTATCCATTCCATTCTACTAGGGTTGATTCCATTCCGTTCCATTCCATTCCATTCCATTCCATTCCATTCCTTTCGATTCCATTCCATTCCATTCCATTCCATTCCATTCCATTCCATTCCATTCCATTCCATTCCATTCCATTCAATTCCATTCCATTCCATTCCATTCGATTCCATTCCATTCCATTCCAATCCATTCCATTCTACTCGGGTTCATTTGATTCCATTCCATTCCATTCGATTCCATTCCAGTCCAGTCCAGTCCATTCCAATCCATTCCATTCTACTCGGGTTGATTCCATTCCATTCCATTCCATTCCATTCCATTCCATTCCATTCCATTCCAATCCATTCCATTCTACTCGGGTTGATTCCATTCCATTCCATTCCATTCTATTCCACTCCATTCCATTTCATTCCATTCCATTCCATTCCATTCCATTCCATTCCAATCCATTCCATTCTACTCGGGTTGATTTGATTCCATTCCATTCCATTCCATTCCATTCAATTCCATTCCATTCCATTCCAGTCCATTCCAATCCATTCCATTCTACTCGGGTTGATTCCATTCCATTCCATTCCATTCCATTCCATTCCATTCCATTCCATTCCATTCCATTCCATTCCATTCCATTCCATTCCATTCCATTCCTTTCGATTCCATTCCATTCCATTCCATTCCATTCCATTCCATACCATTCCATTCCATTCCATTCCATTCTATTGCATTCCATTCCATTCCATTCCATTCCGTTCTACTCGGGTTGATTCCAATCTATTCCATTCCATTCTATTCCGTTACATTCCATTCCATTCCATTCCATTCCATTCCATTCCGTTCCATTCCATTCCATTCCATTCCAGTCCATTCCAATCCATTCCATTCTACTCGGGTTGATTCCATTCCATTCCATTCCATTTCATTACATTCCATTCCAATCCATTCCATTCTACTTGGGTTGATACCATTCCATTCCATTCCATTCCATTCCATTCCATTAAATTTTATTCCATTCCATTCCATTCCATTCCTTTCCTTTCCATTAGATTCCATTCCATTCCATTACGTTCTACTCGGGTTGATTTCATTCCATGCCATTCCATTCCATTCCATTCCAATCCATTCCGTTCTACTCGGGTTGATTCCATTCCATTCCATTCCATTCCATTCCATTCCATTCCATTCGATTCCATTCCATTCCATTTCAATACATTCCATTCTACTCGGGTTGATTCCATTCCATTCCATTCCATTCCATTCCATTCCATTCCATTCCATTCCATTCCATTCCATTCCATTCCATTCCATTCCGTTCTACTCGGGTTGATTCTATTCCATTCCATTCCATTCCATTCCATTCCATTGCATTCCATTCCATTCCATTCGATTCCAGTCCATTCCAATCCATTCCATTCTACTCGGTTTGATTCCATTCCATTCCATTCCATTCCATTCCATTCCATTCCATTTCTTTCCTTTCGATTCCATTCCATTCCATTCCATTCCATTCCATTGCATTGCATTCCATTCCATTCCATTCCATTCCATTCCATTCCATTCCATTCCATTCCATTCCATTCCATTCTATTGCATTCCATTCCATTCCATTCCATTCCATTCAACTCGGGTTGATTCCATTCAATTCCATTCCATTCCATTCCATTCCATTCCATTCCATTAAATTTTATTCCATTCCATTCCACTCCATTCCTTTCCATTCCATTCCATTCCATTACGTTCTACTCGGGTTGATTTCATTCCATTCCATTCCATTCCATTCCATTCCATTCCATTCCATTCCATTCCATTCCATTCCTTTCGATTCCATACGATTCCATTCCATTCCATTCCATTCCAATCAATTCCGTTCTACTCGGGTTGATTCCATTCCATTCCATTCCATTCCACTCGATTCCATTCCATTCCATTTCAATCCATTCCATTCTACTCGTGTTGATTCCATTCCATTCCATTCCATTCCATTCCATTCAATTCCATTCCATTCCATTCCAGTCCATTCCAATCCTTTCCATTCCACTCGGGTTGATTCCATTCCTTTCCATTCCATTCCATTCCATTCCATTCCATTCCATTCCATTCCATTCCATTCCATTCCTTTCCATTCCATTCCATTCCATTCCATTCCATTCCATTCCATTCCATTCCATTCCATTCCATTCCATTCCATTCTATTGCATTCCATTCCATTCCATTCCATTCCATTCTACTCGGGTTGATTCCAATCTACTCCATTCCATTCTATTCCGTTACATTCCATTCCATTCCATTCCATTCCGTTCCGTTCCATTCCATTCCATTCCATTCCAGTCCATTCCAATCCATTCCATTCTACTCGGGTTGATTCCATTCCATTCCATTCCATTCCATTACATTCCATTCCAATCCATTCCATTCTACTTGGGTTGATACCATTCCATTCCATTCCATTCCATTCCATTCCATTCCATTCCATTCCATTCCATTCGATTCCATTCCATTCCATTCCATTCCATTAAATTTTATTCCATTCCATTCCATTCCATTCCTTTCCATTCCATTCCATTCCTTTACGTTCTACTCGGGTTGATTTCATTCCATTCCATTCCATTCCATTCCATTCCTTTCGATTCCATATGATTCCATTCCATTCCAATCCATTCCGTTCTACTCGGGTTGAATCCATTCCATTCCATTCCATTCCATTCCATTCCATTCCATTCCATTCCATTCCATTCCATTTCAATCCATTCCATTCTACTCGGGTTGATTCCATTCCATTCCATTCCATTCCATTCCATTCCATTCCATTCCATTCCATTCCATTCCATTCCATTCCATTCCATTCCAGTCCATTCCTATCCATTCCATTCTACTCGGGTTGATTCCATTCCGTTCCATTCCATTCCATTCCATTCCATTCCATTCCATTCCTTTCGATTCCATTCCATTCCATTCCATTCCATTCCATTCCATTCCATTCCATTCCATTCCATTCCATTCTTTTCCATTCTACTGCATTCCATTCCATTCCATTCCATTCCGTTCTACTCGGGTTGATTCCAATCTATTCCATTCCATTCCATTCCGTTACATTCCATTCCATTCCATTCCATTCCATTCCATTCCATTCCATTCCATTCCATTCCGTTCCATTCCATTCCATTCCATTCCAGTCCATTCCAATCCATTCCATTCTACTCGGGTTGATTCCATTCCATTCCATTCCATTCCATTCCATTCCATTCCATTACTTTCCATTCCAATCCATTCCATTCTACTCGGGTTGATTCCATTCCATTCCATTCCATTCCATTCCATTCCATTACAATACATTCCATTCCAATCCATTCCATTCTTCTCGGGTTGATTCCATTCCATTCCATTCCATTCCATTCCATTCCATTCCGTTCTACTCTGGTTGAATTCATTCCTTTCCATTGCATTCCATTCCATTCCATTCCATTCTATGCCATTCGATTCCATTCCATTCCATTTCAATCAATTCCGTTCTACTCGGGTTGATTCCATTCCATTCCATTCCATTCCATTCCATTCCATTCCATTCCATTCCATTCCAGTCCAGTCCATTCCAATGCATTCCATTCTACTCGGGTTGATTCCATTCGATTCCATTCCATTCCATTGGATTCCATTCCATTCCATTCCATTCCATTCCGTTCCATTCGATTCGATTCCATTCCATTCCAATCCATTCCATTCCATTCCATTCCATTCCATTCCTTTCCATTCCATTGGATTCCATTCCATTCCATTCCATTCCATTCCATTCCATTCCATTCCTTTCCATTCCATTCCATTCCATTCCGTTCTACTCGGGTTGATTCCATTCTATTCCATTCCATTCCATTCGATTCCATTCGATTCCATTCTATTCCATTCCATTCCATTCCATTAAATTTCATTCCATTCCATTCCATTCCATTCCATTCCATTCCATTCCGTTCGATTCCATTCCATTCCATTCCAATCCAATCCATTCCATTCTACTCGGGTTGATTCCATTCCATTCCATTCCATTCCATTCCATTCCATTCCATTCCGTTCCATTCCAATCCATTCCATTCTACTCGGGTTGATTCCATTCCATTTCATTCCATTCCATTCCATTCCATTCCAATCCATTCCATTCTACTCGGGTTGATTCCATTCCATTCCATTCCATTCAATTCCATTCCATTCCATTCCGTTCCAATCCATTCCATTCAACTCGGGTTGATTCCATTCAATTCCATTCCATTCCATTCCATTCCATTAAATTTTATTCCATTCCATTCCATTCCATTCCTTTCCATTCCATTCCATTCCATTACGTTCTAATCGGGTTGATTTCATTCCATTCCATTCCATTCCATTCCATTCCATTCCATTCCATTCCATTCCATTCCATTCCATTCCATTCCTTTAGATTCCATACGATTCCATTCCATTCCATTCCATTCCAATCAATTCCGTTCTACTCGGGTTGATTCCATTCCATTCCATTCCATTCCACTCGATTCCATTCCATTCCATTTCAATCCATTCCATTCTACTCGGGTTGATTCCATTCCATTCCATTCCATTCCATTCCATTCAATTCCATTCCATTCCATTCCAGTCCATTCCAATCCATTCCATTCTACTCGGGTTGATTCCATTCCATTCCATTCCATTCCATTCCATTCCATTCCTTTCGATTCCATTCCATTCCATTCCATTCCATTCCATTCCATTCCATTCCATTCCATTCCATTCCATTCCATTCCATTCTATTGCATTCCATTCCATTCCATTCCATTCCGTTCTACTCGGGTTGATTCCAATCTATTCCATTCCATTCTATTCCGTTACATTCCATTCCATTCCATTCCATTCCATTCCGTTCCATTCCATTCCATTCCATTCCAGTCCATTCCAATCCATTCCATTCTACTCGGGTTGATTCCATTCCATTCCATTCCATTCCATTACATTCCATTCCAATCCATTCCCTTCTACTTGGGTTGATACCATTCCATTCCATTCCATTCCATTCCATTCCATTCCATTCCATTCCATTCCATTCCTTTCGATTCCATACGATTCCATTCCATTCCATTCCATTCCAATCCATTCCGTTCTACTCGGGTTGATTCCATTCCATTCCATTCCATTCCATTCCATTCCATTCCATTCCATTCCATTTCAATCCATTCCATTCTACTCGGGTTGATTCCATTCCATTCCATTCCATTCCATTCCATTCCAGTCCATTCCTATCCATTCCATTCTACTCGGGTTGATTCCATTCCGTTCCATTCCATTCCATTCCATTCCATTCCATTCCATTCCATTCCATTCCTTTCGATTCCATTCCATTCCATTCCATTCCATTCCATTCCATTCCATTCCATTCCATTCCATTCTATTGCATTCCATTCCATTACATTCCATTCCGTTCTACTCGGGTTGATTCCAATCTATTCCATTACATTCCATTCCGTTACATTCCATTCCATTCCATTCCATTCCATTCCATTCCATTCCATTCCATTCCATTCCATTCCTTTAAATTCCCTTCCATTCCATTCCATTCCATTAAATTCCATTCCATTGCATTCCATTCCATTCCGTTCTACTCGCGTTGATTCCATTCCATTCCATTCCATTCCATTCCATTCCATTCCATTCCATTCGATTCCATTCGATTCCATTCCATTCCATCCCATTCCAATCCATTCCATTCTACTCGGGTTGATTCCATTCCATTCCATTCCATTCCATTCCATTCCATTCCATTCCATTCCATTCCATTCCATTCCATTCCATTCCATTCCATTCCATTCCATTCGATTCCATTCCATTCCATTCCAATCCATTCCATTCTACTCGGGTTGATTTGATTCCATTCCATTCCATTCCATTCCATTCCAGTCCAGTCCAGTCCATTCCAATCCATTCCATTCTACTCGGGTTGATTCCATTCCATTCCATTCCATTCCATTCCATTCCATTCCAATCCATTCCGTTCTACTCGGGTTGATTCCATTCCATTCCATTCCATTCTATTCCACTCCATTCCATTTCATTCCATTCCATTCCATTCCATTCCATTCCATTCCATTCCATTCCAATCCATTCCATTCTACTCGGGTTGATTTGATTCCATTCCATTCCATTCCATTCCATTCAATTCCATTCCATTCCATTCCAGTCCATTCCAATCCATTCCATTCTACTCGGGTTGATTCCATTCCATTCCATTCCATTCCATTCCATTCCATTCCATTCCATTCCATTCCATTCCTTTCGATTCCATTCCATTCCATTCCATTCCATTCCATTCCATTCCATTCCATTCCATTCTATTGCATTCCATTCCATTCCATTCCATTCCGTTCTACTCGGGTTGATTCCAATCTATTCCATTCCATTCTATTCCGTTATATTCCATTCCATTCCATTCCATTCCATTCCGTTCCATTCCATTCCATTCCATTCCAGTCCATTCCAATGCATTCCATTCTACTCTGGTTGATTCCATTCCATTCCATTCCATTTCATTACATTCCATTCCAATCCATTCCATTCTACTTGGGTTGATACCATTCCATTCCATTCCATTCCATTCCATTCCATTCCATTCCATTCCATTCCATTCCATTAAATTTTATTCCATTCCATTCCATTCCATTCCTTTCCTTTCCATTAGATTCCATTCCATTCCATTACGTTCTACTCGGGTTGATTTCATTCCATGCCATTCCATTCCATTCCATTCCAATCCACTCCGTTCTACTCGGGTTGATTCCATTCCATTCCATTCCATTCCATTCGATTCCATTCCATTCCATTTCAATATATTCCATTCTACTCGGGTTGATTCCATTCCATTCCATTCCATTCCATTCCATTCCATTCCATTCCATTCCATTCCATTCGATTCCATTCCATTCCGTTCTACTCGGGTTGATTCTATTCCATTCCATTCCATTCCATTCCATTCCATTCCATTGCATTCCATTCCATTCCATTCGATTCCAGTCCATTCCAATCCATTCCATTCTACTCGGTTTGATTAAATTCCATTCCATTCCATTCCATTCCATTCCATTCCATTCCATTCCTTTCGATTCCATTCCATTCCATTCCATTCCATTGCATTCCATTCCATTCCATTCCATTCCATTCCATTCCATTCCATTCCATTCCATTCCATTGCATTCCATTCCATTCCATTCCATTCCGTTCTACTCGGGTTGATTCCAATCTATTCCATTCCATTCCGTTCCGTTACATTCCATTCCATTCCATTCCATTCCATTCCGTTCCATTCCATTCCATTCCATTCCAGTCCATTCCAATCCATTCCATTCTACTCGGGTTGATTCCATTACATTCCATTCCAATCCATTCCATTCTACTCGGGTTGATTCCATTCCAATCCATTCCATTCCATTCCATTCCATTCCATTCGATTCCATTCCATTCCATTCCATTAAATTCCATTCCATTCCATTCCATTAAATTTTATTCCATTCCATTCCATTCCATTCCTTTCCTTTCCATTCCATTCCATTCCATTCCAATCCATTCCATTCTACTCTGTTTGATTCCATTCCATTCCATTCCATTCCATTCCATTCCATTCCATTCCATTCCATTCCTTTCGATTCCATTCCATTCCATTCCATTCCATTGCATTCCATTCCATTCCATTCCATTCCATTCCATTCCATTCCATTCCATTCCATTCCATTCTATTGCATTCCATTCCATTCCATTCCATTCCGTTCTACTCGGGTTGATTCCAATGTATTCCATTCCATTCCATTCCGTTACATTCCATTCCATTCCATTCCATTCCATTCCGTTCCATTCCATTCCATTCCATTCCAGTCCATTCCAAACCATTCCATTCTACTCGGGTTGATTCCATTACATTCCATTCCAATCCATTCCATTCTACTCGGGTTGATTCCATTCCATTCCATTCCATTCCATTCCATTCCATTCCATTCCATTCCATTCCATTCCATTCCATTAAATTTTATTCCATTCCATTCCATTCCATTCATTTCCTTTCCATTCCATTCCATTCCATTCCATTACGTTCTACTCGGGTTGATTTCATTCCATTCCATTCCATTCCATTCCATTCCATTCCATTCGATTCCATTCCATTCCATTTCAATCCATTCCATTCTACTCGGGTTGATTCCATTCCATTCCATTTGATTCCATTCCATTCCATTCCATTCCATTCCATTCCATTCCATTCTGTTCTACTCGGGTTGATTTCATTCTATTCCATTCCATTCCATTCCCTTCCATTCCATTCCATTCAATTCCATTCGATTCCAATCCATTCCATTCCTTTAAATTCCATTCCATTCCATTCCATTCCATTCCATTCCATTCCATTCCATTCCATTCCATTCCATTCCATTCCATTCCATTCCGTTCTACTCGGGTTGATTCCATTCCATTCCATTCCATTCCATTCCATTCCATTCGATTCCATTCCATTCCATTCCATTCCAATCCATTCCATTCCAATCCATTCCATTCTACTCGGGTAGATTCCATTCGATTACATTCCTTTCCAATCCATTCCATTCCATTCCATTCGATTCCATTCGATTCCATTCCTTTCCATTCCATTAAATTCCATTCCATTCCATTCCATTCCATTCCATTCCATTCCATTCCATTCCATTCCATTCCATTCCATTCCATTCCATTCTACTCGGGTTGATTCCATTCCATTCCATTCCATTCCATTCCATTCCATTCAATTCCATTCCATTCCATTCCATTCCATTCCATTGCATTCCAATCCATTCCATTCTACTCGGGTTGATTTGATTCCATTCCATTCCATTCCATTCCATTTCATTCCATTCCATTCCATTCCATTCCATTCCAATCCATTCCATTCCATTCCATTCCATTTCATTCCATTCCATTCCATTCCATTCCATTCGATTCCATTCCATTCCGTTCCGTTCCATTCCTTTCTATTCGATTCCATTCCATTCCATTCCATTCCATTCCATTCCATTCCATTCCATTCCATTCCATTCCGTTCTACTCGGGTTCATTCCATTCCATTCCATTCCATTGCATTCTATTCCATTGAATTCCCTTCCTTTCTATTCCATTCCATTCCATTCCATTCCATTCCGTTCTACTCGGGTTGATTCCATTCCATTCCATTCCATTCCATTCCATTCCATTCCATTCCATTCCATTCGATTCCATTCCATTCCATTCCATTCCATTCCAATCCATTCCATTCTACTCGGGTTCATTCCATTCCATTCCATTCCATTCCATTCCATTCCATTCCATTCCATTCCATTCCATTCCATTCGGTTCCATTCAGTTCCATTCGATTACATTCCATTTCAATCCATTCCATTCCATTCCGTTCCGTTCCGTTCCGTTTCGTTCGTTCCGTTCTATTCGGGTTGATTCCATTCTATTCCACTCCATTCCATTCGATTCCATTGGTTTCC
Source organism: Gorilla gorilla gorilla (assembly GCF_029281585.2). NCBI lineage: Eukaryota > Metazoa > Chordata > Mammalia > Primates > Hominidae > Gorilla > Gorilla gorilla. The sequence goes on from NC_073241.2 coordinate 17,322,343, forward strand.
ATTCGATTCCATTCCATTCCATTCCACTCTATTCTATTGAATTCCATTCCATTCCATTCCATTCCATTGTATTCCAATCCATTCCTTTCTACTCGGGTTGATTCCATTCCATTCCATTCCGTTCCACTCCATTCCATTCCTTTCCATTCCATTCCATTTCATTGCATTTCAATCCATTCCATTCTACTCGGGTTGATTCCATTCCATTCCATTCCATTCCATTCCATTCCATTCCATTCCATTCCATTCCAATCCATTCCATTCTTCTCGGGTTGATTCCATTCCATTCCTTTCCATTCCATTCCATTCCATTCCATTCCATTCCATTCCATTCCATTCCATTCCGTTCCGTTCCGTTCCATTCCATTCCATTCCATTCCATTCCATTCCATTCCGTTCTACTCGGGTTGATTCCATTCCATTCCATTCCATTCCATTCCACTCCATTCGATTCCATTCCAATCCATTCCATTCCAATCCATTCCATTCTAATCGGGTAGATTCCATTCCATTCCATTCCATTCCATTCCATTCCATTCCATTCCATTCCATTCCATTCCATTCCATTTGATTCCATTCGATTCCATTCCATTCCATTCCATTCCAATCCATTCCATTCTACTCGGGTTGATTCCATTCCATTCCATTCCATTCCATTCCATTCCATTCCATTCCATTCCATTCCTTTCCATTCCATTGGATTCCATTCCATTCCATTCCATTCCATTCCATTCCATTCCATTCCATTCCGTTCCAATCCATTCCATTCAACTCGGGTTGATTCCATTCAATTCCATTCCATTCCATTCCATTCCATTAAATTTTATTCCATTCCATTCCATTCCATTCCATTCCTTTCCATTCCATTCCATTCCATTACGTTCTACTCGGGTTGATTTCATTCCATTCCATTCCATTCCATTCCATTCCATTCCATTCCATTCCATTCCATTCCATTCCTTTCGATTCCATACGATTCCATTCCATTCCATTCCATTCCAATCAATTCCGTTCTACTTGGTTGATTCCATTCCATTCCATTCCATTCCATTTCAATCCATTCCATTCTACTCGGGTTGATTCCATTCCATTCCATTCCATTCCATTCCATTCAATTCCATTCCATTCCATTCCAGTCCATTCCAATCCATTCCATTCTACTCGGGTTGATTCCATTCCATTCAATTCCATTCCATTCCATTCCATTCCATTCCATTCCTTTCGATTCCATTCCATTCCATTCCATTCCATTCCATTCCATTCCATTCCATTCCATTCTATTGCATTCCATTCCATTCCATTCCATTCCGTTCTACTCGGGTTGATTCCAATCTATTCCATTCCATTCTATTCCATTCCATTCCATTCCGTTCCATTCCATTCCATTCCATTCCAGTCCATTCCAATCCATTCCATTCTACTCGGGTTGATTCCATTCCATTACATTCCATTCCATTACATTCCATTCCAATCCATTCCATTCTACTTGGGTTGATACCATTCCATTCCATTCCATTCCATTCCATTCCATTCCATTCCATTCCATTCCATTCCATTCCATTAAATTTTATTCGATTCCATTCCATTCCATTCCTTTCCATTCCATTCCATTCCATTCCATTCCATTACGTTCTACTCGGGTTGATTTCATTCCATTCCATTCCATTCCATTCCATTCCATTCCATTCCATTCCATTCCTTTCGATTCCATACGATTCCATTCCATTCAATTCCATTCCAATCCATTCCGTTCTACTCGGGTTGATTTCATTCCATTCCATTCCATTCCATTCCATTCCATTCCATTCCATTTCAATCCATTCCATTCTACTCGGTTTGATTCCATTCCATTCCATTCCATTCCATTCCAATCCATTCCATTCTACTCGGTTTGATTCCATTCCATTCCATTCCATTCCATTCCATTCCATTCCATTCCATTCCTTTCGATTCCATTCCATTCCATTCCATTCCATTCCATTCCATTGCATTCCATTCCATTCCATTCCATTCCATTCCATTCCATTCCATTCCATTCCATTCCATTCTATTGCATTCCATTCCATTCCATTCCATTCCATTCAACTCGGGTTGATTCCATTCAATTCCATTCCATTCCATTCCATTCCATTCCATTCCATTCCATTCCATTCCATTCCATTCCATTCCTTTCGATTCCATACGATTCCATTCCATTCCATTCCATTCCAATCAATTCCGTTCTACTCGGGTTGATTCCATTCCATTCCATTCCATTCCACTCGATTCCATTCCATTCCATTTCAATCCATTCCATTCTACTCGGGTTGATTCCATTCCATTCCATTCCATTCCATTCCATTCAATTCCATTCCATTCCATTCCAGTCCATTCCAATCCTTTCCATTCCACTCGGGTTGATTCCATTCCTTTCCATTCCATTCCATTCCATTCCATTCCATTCCATTCCATTCCATTCCTTTCGATTCCATTCCATTCCATTCCATTCCATTCCATTCCATTCCATTCCATTCCATTCCATTCCATTCCATTCCATTGCATTCCATTCCATTCCATTCCATTCCATTCTACTCGGGTTGATTCCAATCTACTCCATTCCATTCTATTCCGTTCCATTCCATTCCATTCCATTCCATTCCATTCCGTTCCATTCCATTCCATTCCATTCCAGTCCATTCCAATCCATTCCATTCTACTCGGGTTGATTCCATTCCATTCCATTCCATTCCATTACATTCCATTCCAATCCATTCCATTCTACTTGGGTTGATACCATTCCATTCCATTCCATTCCATTCCATTCCATTCCATTCCATTCCATTCGATTCCATTCCATTCCATTCCATTCCATTAAATTTTATTCCATTCCATTCCATTCCATTCCACTACGTTCTACTCGGGTTGATTTCATTCCATTCCATTCCATTCCATTCCATTCCATTCCATTCCTTTCGATTCCATACGATTCCATTCCATTCCATTCCATTCCAATCCATTCCGTTCTACTCGGGTTGATTCCATTCCATTCCATTCCATTCCATTCCATTCCATTCCATTCCATTCCATTTCAATCCATTCCATTCTACTCGGGTTGATTCCATTCCATTCCATTCCATTCCATTCCATTCCATTCCATTCCAGTCCATTCCTATCCATTCCATTCTACTCGGGTTGATTCCATTCCATTCCATTCCATTCCATTCCATTCCATTCCATTCCATTCCTTTCGATTCCATTCCATTCCATTCCATTCCATTCCATTCCATTCCATTCCATTCCATTCCATTCCATTCCTTTCCATTCTATTGCATTCCATTCCATTCCATTCCATTCCGTTCTACTCGGGTTGATTCCAATCTATTCCATTCCATTCCATTCCGTTACATTCCATTCCATTCCATTCCATTCCATTCCATTCCATTCCATTCCGTTCCATTCCATTCCATTCCATTCTACTCGGGTTGATTCCATTCCATTCCATTCCATTCCATTCCATTCCATTCCATTCCATTACATTCCATTCCAATCCATTCCATTCTTCTCGGGTTGATTCCATTCCATTCCATTCCATTCCCTTCCATTCCATTCCGTTCTACTCTGGTTGAATTCATTCCTTTCCATTGCATTCCATTCCATTCCATTCCATTCTATGCCATTCGATTCCATTCCATTCCATTTCAATCAATTCCGTTCTACTCGGGTTGATTCCATTCCATTCCATTCCATTCCATTCCATTCCATTCCATTCCATTCCATTCCAGTCCATTACAATGCATTCATTCTACTCGGGTTGATTCCATTCGATTCCATTCCATTCCATTGGATTCCATTCCATTCCATTCCATTCCATTCCGTTCCATTCGATTCGATTCCATTCCATTCCAATCCATTCCATTCCATTCCATTCCATTCCATTCCTTTCCATTCCATTGGATTCCATTCCATTCCATTCCATTCCATTCCATTCCATTCCATTCCATTCCTTTCCATTCCATTCCATTCCATTCCGTTCTACTCGGGTTGATTCCATTCTATTCCATTCCATTCCATTCGATTCCATTCGATTCCATTCTATTCTATTCCATTCCATTCCATTAAATTTCATTCCATTCCATTCCATTCCATTCCTTTCCATTCCATTCCATTCCGTTCGATTCCATTCCATTCCATTCCAATCCAATCCATTCCATTCTACTCGGGTTGATTCCATTCCATTCCATTCCATTCCATTCCATTCCATTCCGTTCCATTCCAATCCATTCCATTCTACTCGGGTTGATTCCATTCCATTTCATTCCATTCCATTCCATTCCATTCCAATCCATTCCATTCTACTCGGGTTGATTCCATTCCATTCCATTCCATTCAATTCCATTCCATTCCATTCCGTTCCAATCCATTCCATTCAACTCGGGTTGATTCCATTCCATTCCATTCCATTCCATTCCATTCCATTAAATTTTATTCCATTCCATTCCATTCCATTCCTTTCCATTCCATTCCATTCCATTACGTTCTAATCGGGTTGATTTCATTCCATTCCATTCCATTCCATTCCATTCCATTCCATTCCATTCCATTCCATTCCATTCCTTTCGATTCCATACGATTCCATTCCATTCCATTCCATTCCAATCAATTCCGTTCTACTCGGGTTGATTCCATTCCATTCCATTCCATTCCATTCCACTCGATTCCATTCCATTCCATTTCAATCCATTCCATTCTACTCGGGTTGATTCCATTCCATTCCATTCCATTCCATTCCATTCAATTCCATTCCATTCCATTCCAGTCCATTCCAATCCATTCCATTCTACTCGGGTTGATTCCATTCCATTCCATTCCATTCCATTCCATTCCATTCCTTTCGATTCCATTCCATTCCATTCCATTCCATTCCATTCCATTCCATTCCATTCTATTCCATTCTATTGCATTCCATTCCATTCCATTCCATTCCGTTCTACTCGGGTTGATTCCAATCTATTCCATTCCATTCTATTCCGTTACATTCCATTCCATTCCATTCCATTCCATTCCGTTCCATTCCATTCCATTCCATTCCAGTCCATTCCAATCCATTCCATTCTACTCGGGTTGATTCCATTCCATTCCATTCCATTCCATTACATTCCATTCCAATCCATTCCATTCTACTTGGGTTGATACCATTCCATTCCATTCCATTCCATTCCATTCCATTCCATTCCATTCCATTCCATTCCATTCCTTTCAATTCCATACGATTCCATTCCATTCCATTCCATTCCAATCCATTCCGTTCTACTCGGGTTGATTCCATTCCATTCCATTCCATTCCATTCCATTCCATTCCATTCCATTTCAATCCATTCCATTCTACTCGGGTTGATTCCATTCCATTCCATTCCATTCCATTCCATTCCATTCCATTCCAGTCCATTCCTATCCATTCCATTCTACTCGGGTTGATTACATTCCGTTCCATTCCATTCCATTCCATTCCATTCCATTCCATTCCATTCCTTTCGATTCCATTCCATTCCATTCCATTCCATTCCATTCCATTCCATTCCATTCCATTCTATTGCATTCCATTCCATTATATTCCATTCCGTTCTACTCGGGTTGATTCCAATCTATTCCGTTCCATTCCATTCCGTTACATTCCATTCCATTCCATTCCATTCCATTCCATTCCATTCCGTTCCATTCCATTCCATTCCATTCCAGTCCATTCCAATCCATTCCATTCTACTCGGGTTGATTCCATTCCATTCCTTTCCTTTCCATTCCATTCCATTCCATTCCATTCCATTCCATTCCATTCGATTCCATTCCATTCCATTCCATTCCAATCCATTCCGTTCTACTCGGGTTGATTCCATTCCATTCCATTCCATTCCATTCCATTCCATTCCTTTAAATTCCCTTCCATTCCATTCCATTCCATTAAATTCCATTCCATTGCATTCCATTCCATTCCGTTCTACTCGCGTTGATTCCATTCCATTCCATTCCATTCCATTCCATTCCATTCCATTCCATTCGATTCCATTCGATTCCATTCCATTCCATCCCATTCCAATCCATTCCATTCTACTCGGGTTGATTCCATTCCATTCCATTCCATTCCATTCCATTCCATTCCATTCCATTCCATTCCATTCCATTCCATTCCTTTCCATTCCATTCGATTCCATTCCATTCCATTCCAATCCATTCCATTCTACTCGGGTTGATTTGATTCCATTCCATTCCATTCCATTCCATTCCAGTCCAGTCCAGTCCATTCCAATCCATTCCATTCTACTCGGGTTGATTCCATTCCATTCCATTCCATTCCATTCCATTCCATTCCAATCCATTCCATTCTACTCGGGTTGATTCCATTCCATTCCATTCCATTCTATTCCACTCCATTCCATTTCATTCCATTCCATTCCATTCCATTCCATTCCATTCCATTCCAATCCATTCCATTCTACTCGGGTTGATTTGATTCCATTCCATTCCATTCCATTCCATTCAATTCCATTCCATTCCATTCCAGTCCATTCCAATCCATTCCATTCTACTCGGGTTGATTCCATTCCATTCCATTCCATTCCATTCCATTCCATTCCATTCCATTCCTTTCGATTCCATTCCATTCCATTCCATTCCATTCCATTCCATTCCATTCCATTACATTCCATTCCATTCTATTGCATTCCATTCCATTCCATTCCATTCCGTTCTACTCGGGTTGATTCCAATCTATTCCATTCCATTCTATTCCGTTATATTCCATTCCATTCCATTCCATTCCATTCCGTTCCATTCCATTCCATTCCATTCCAGTCCATTCCAATGCATTCCATTCTACTCTGGTTGATTCCATTCCATTCCATTCCATTTCATTACATTCCATTCCAATCCATTCCATTCTACTTGGGTTGATACCATTCCATTCCATTCCATTCCATTCCATTCCATTCCATTCCATTCCATTCCATTCCATTCGATTCCATTCCATTCCATTCCATTAAATTTTTTTCCATTCCATTCCATTCCATTCCTTTCCTTTCCATTAGATTCCATTCCATTCCATTACGTTCTACTCGGGTTGATTTCATTCCATGCCATTCCATTCCATTCCATTCCAATCCACTCCGTTCTACTCGGGTTGATTCCATTCCATTCCATTCCATTCCATTCGATTCCATTCCATTCCATTTCAATACATTCCATTCTACTCGGGTTGATTCCATTCCATTCCATTCCATTCCATTCCATTCCATTCCATTCCATTCCATTCCATTCGATTCCATTCCATTCCGTTCTACTCGGGTTGATTCTATTCCATTCCATTCCATTCCATTCCATTCCATTGCATTCCATTCCATTCCATTCCATTCCAGTCCATTCCAATCCATTCCATTCTACTCGGTTTGATTCCATTCCATTCCGTTCCATTCCATTCCATTCCATTCCATTCCATTCCATTCCTTTTGATTCCATTCCATTCCATTCCATTCCACTGCATTCCATTCCATTCAATTCCATTCCATTCCATTCCATTCCATTCCATTCCATTCCATTGCATTCCATTCCATTCCATTCCATTCCGTTCTACTCGGGTTGATTCCAATCTATTCCATTCCATTCCATTCCGTTACATTCCATCCCATTCCATTCCATTCCATTCCGTTCCATTCCATTCCATTCCATTCCAGTCCATTCCAATCCATTCCATTCTACTCGGGTTGATTCCATTACATTCCATTCCAATCCATTCCATTCTACTCGGGTTGATTCCATTCCAATCCATTCCATTCCATTCCATTCCATTCCATTCCATTCCATTCGATTCCATTCCATTCCATTCCATTCCATTCCATTCCATTCCATTCCATTCCATTCCATTCCATTAAATTTTATTCCATTCCATTCCATTCCATTCCTTTCCTTTCCATTCCATTCCATTCCATTCCAATCCATTCCATTCTACTCGGTTTGATTCCATTCCATTCCATTCCATTCCATTCCATTCCATTCCATTCCATTCCTTTCGATTCCATTCCATTCCATTCCATTCCATTGCATTCCATTCCATTCAATTCCATTCCATTCCATTCCATTCCATTCCATTCCATTCTATTGCATTCCATTCCATTCCATTCCATTCCGCTCTACTCGGGTTGATTCCAATGTATTCCATTCCATTCCATTCCGTTACATTCCATTCCATTCCATTCCATTCCATTCCGTTCCATTCCATTCCATTCCATTCCAGTCCATTCCAAACCATTCCTTTCTACTCGGGTTGATTCCATTACATTCCATTCCAATCCATTCCATTCTACTCGGGTTGATTCCATTCCATTCCATTCCATTCCATTCCATTCCATTCCATTCCATTCCATTCCATTAAATTTTATTCCATTCCATTCCATTCCATTCCTTTCCTTTCCATTCCATTCCATTCCATTCCATTACGTTCTACTCGGGTTGAATTCATTCCATTCCATTCCATTCCATTCCATTCCATTCCATTCCATTCCATTCCATTCCATTTCAATCCATTCCATTCTACTCGGGTTGATTCCATTCCATTCCATTTGATTCCATTCCATTCCATTCCATTCCATTCCATTCCATTCCATTCTGTTCTACTCGGGTTGATTTCATTCTATTCCATTCCATTCCATTCCCTTCCATTCCATTCCATTCAATTCCATTCGATTCCAATCCATTCCATTCCTTTAAATTCCATTCCATTCCATTCCATTCCATTCCATTCCATTCCATTCCATTCCATTCCATTCCATTCCATTCCATTCCATTCCGTTCTACTCGGGTTGATTCCATTCCATTCCATTCCATTCCATTCCATTCCATTCGATTCCATTCCATTCCATTCCATTCCAATCCATTCCATTCCTATCCATTCCATTCTACTCGGGTAGATTCCATTCCATTACATTCCTTTCCAATCCATTCCATTCCATTCCATTCGATTCCATTCGATTCCATTCCATTCCATTCCATTAAATTCCATTCCATTCCATTCCATTCCATTCCATTCCATTCCATTCCATTCCATTCCATTCCATTCCATTCCATTCCATTCCATTCTACTCGGGTTGATTCCATTCCATTCCATTCCATTCCATTCCATTCCATTCCATTCCATTCCATTCCATTCCATTCCATTCCATTGCATTCCAATCCATTCCATTCTACTCGGGTTGATTTGATTCCATTCCATTCCATTCCATTCCATTTCATTCCATTCCATTCGATTCCATTCCATTCCAATCCATTCCATTCCATTCCATTCCATTTCATTCCATTCCATTCCATTCCATTCGATTCGATTCCATTCCATTCCATTCCGTTCCATTCCTTTCTATTCGATTCCATTCCATTCCGTTCCATTCCATTCCATTCCATTCCATTCCATTCCATTCCATTCCGTTCTACTCGGGTTCATTCCATTCCATTCCATTCCATTGCATTCTATTCCATTGAATTCCCTTCCTTTCTATTCCATTCCATTCCATTCCATTCCATTCCGTTCTACTCGGGTTGATTCCATTCCATTCCATTCCATTCCATTCCATTCCATTCCATTCCATTCCATTCCATTCCATTCGATTCCATTCCATTCCATTCCATTCCATTCCAATCCATTCCATTCTACTCGGGTTCATTCCATTCCATTCCATTCCATTCCATTCCATTCCATTCCATTCCATTCCATTCCATTCCATTCGGTTCCATTCGGTTCCATTCGATTACATTCCATTTCAATCCATTCCATTCCATTCCGTTCCGTTCCGTTCCGTTTCGTTCGTTCCGTTCTATTCGGGTTGATTCCATTCTATTCCACTCCATTCCATTCGATTCCATTGGTTTCCATTCGATTCCATTCCATTCCATTCCACTCTATTCTATTGAATTCCATTCCATTCCATTCCATTCCATTGTATTCCAATCCATTCCTTTCTACTCGGGTTGATTCCATTCCATTCCATTCCGTTCCACTCCATTCCATTCCTTTCCATTCCATTCCATTTCATTGCATTTCAATCCATTCCATTCTACTCGGGTTGATTCCATTCCATTCCATTCCATTCCATTCCATTCCATTCCATTCCATTCCAATCCATTCCATTCTACTCGGGTTGA
>NC_073241.2:17335000-17337500 GCF_029281585.2 Gorilla gorilla gorilla
TTCCATTCTACTCGGGTTGATTCCATTCCATTCCATTCCATTCCATTCCATTCCATTCCATTCCATTCCATTCCTTTCAATTCTATTCCATTCCATTCCATTCCATTCCATTCCATTAAATTCCATTCCATTCCATTCTATTGCATTCCATTCCATTCCATTCCATTCCGTTCTACTCGGGTTGATTCCAATCTATTCCATTCCATTCTATTCCATTCCATTCCATTCCATTCCATTCCGTTCCATTCCATTCCATTCCATTCCAGTCCATTCCAATCCATTCCATTCTACTCGGGTTGATTCCATTCCATTCCATTCCATTACATTACATTCCATTCCAATCCATTCCATTCTACTTGGGTTGATACCATTCCATTCCATTCCATTCCATTCCATTCCATTCGATTCCATTCCATTCCATTCCATTCCATTAAATTTTATTCCATTCCATTCCATTCCATTCCTTTCCATTCCATTCCATTCCATTCCATTCCATTACGTTCTACCCGGGTTGATTTCATTCCATTCCATTCCATTCCATTCCATTCCATTCCAATCCATTCCTTTCGATTCCATACGATTCCATTCCATTCCATTCCATTCCAATCCATTCCGTTCTACTCGGGTTGATTTCATTCCATTCCATTCCATTCCATTCCATTCCATTCCATTCCATTTCAATCCATTCCATTCTACTCGGGTTGATTCCATTCCATTCCATTCCATTCCATTCCATTCCAGTCCATTCCTATCCATTCCATTCTACTCGGGTTGATTCCATTCCGTTCCATTCCATTCCATTCCATTCCATTCCATTCCTTTCGATTCCATTCCATTCCATTCCATTCCATTCCATTCCATTCCATTCCATTCCATTCCATTCCATTCCATTCCATTCCATTCCATTCTATTGCATTCCATTCCATTCCATTCCATTCAGTTCTACTCGGGTTGATTCCAATCTATTCCATTCCATTCCATTCCGTTACATTCCATTCCATTCCATTCCATTCCATTCCATTCCATTCCGTTCCATTCCATTCCATTCCATTCCAGTCCATTCCAATCCATTCCATTCTACTCGGGTTGATTCCATTCCTTTCCTTTCCTTTCCATTCCATTCCATTCCATTCCATTCCATTCCATTCGATTCCATTCCATTCCATTCCATTCCATTCCATTCCATTCCGTTCTACTCGGGTTGATTCCATTCCATTCCATTCCATTCCATTCCATTCGATTCCATTCGATTCCATTCCATTCCATTCCATTAAATTCCATTCCATTCCATTCCATTCCATTCCATTCCATTCCATTCCGTTCTACTCGGGTTGATTCCATTCCATTCCATTCCATTCCATTCCATTCCATTCCATTCGATTCCATTCAATTCCATTCCATTCCATTCCGTTCCATTCCAATCCACTCCATTCTACTCGGGTTGATTCCATTCCATTCCATTCCATTCCATTCCATTCCAATCCATTCCATTCTACTCGGGTTGATTCCATTCCATTCCATTCCATTCCATTCCATTCCATTCCATTCCGTTCCATTCCAATCCATTCCATTCTACTCGGGTTGATTCCATTCCATTCCATTCCATTCCATTCCATTCCATTCCATTCCATTCCATTCCAATCCATTCCGTTCTACTCGGGTTGATTCCATTCCATTCCATTCCATTCCATTCCATTCCATTCCATTCCATTCAATTCCATTCCATTCCATTCCTTTCCATTCCATTCTATACCATTCCATTCCACTCGATTCCATTCGTTTCCATTCGATTCCATTCCATTCCATTCCATTAAATTCCATTCCATTCCATTCCATTCCATTCCATTCCATTCCATTCCATTCCATTCCATTCCATTCCATTCCATTCCGTTCTACTCGGGTTGATTCCATTCCATTCCATTCCATTCCATTCCGTTCCATTCCATTCCATTCCATTCGATTCCATTCCATTCCATTCCAATCCATTCCATTCAACTCGGGTTGATTTGATTCCATTCCATTCCATTCCATTCCATTCCATTCCATTCGATTCCATTCGATTCCATTCCATTCCATTCCATTAAATTCCATTCCATTCCTTTCCATTCCATTCCATTCCATTCCATTCCATTCCATTCCATTCCATTCCGTTCTACTCGGGTTGATTCCATTCCATTCCATTCCATTCCATTCCATTCCATTCCATTCCATTCCATTCGATTCCATTCAATTCCATTCCATTCCATTCTGTTCCATTCCAATCCACTCCATTCTACTCGGGTTGATTCCATTCCATTCCATTCCATTCCATTCCATTCCAATCCATTCCATTCTACTCGGGTTGATTCCATTCCATTCCATTCCATTCCATTCCATTCCATTCCGTTCCGTTCCATTCCAATCCATTCCATTCTACTCGGGTTGATTCCATTCCATTCCATTCCATTCCATTCCATTCCATTCCATTCCATTCCATTCCAATCCATTCCATTCTACTCGG
>NC_073241.2:17342500-17357500 GCF_029281585.2 Gorilla gorilla gorilla
TCCATTCCATTCCATTCCATTCCATTCCATTCCAATCCATTCCATTCTACTCGGGTTGATTCCATTCCATTCCATTCCATTCCATTCCATTCCATTCCATTCCATTCCATTCCATTCCATTCCATTCCATTCAATTCCATTCCATTCCATTCCATTCCAATCCAGTCCATTCTACTCGGGTTGATTTGATTCCATTCCATTCCATTCCATTCCATTCCATTCCATTCCATTCCCTTCCATTCCATTCCATTCCATTCCATTCCAATCCATTCCATTCAACTCGGGTTGATTTGATTCCATTCCATTCCATTCCATTCCATTCCATTCCATTCGATTCCATTCGATTCCATTCCATTCCATTCCATTAAATTCCATTCCATTCCATTCCATTCCATTCCATTCCATTCCATTCCATTCCGTTCTACTCGGGTTGATTCCATTCCATTCCATTCCATTCCATTCCATTCCATTCGATTCCATTCAATTCCATTCCATTCCATTCCGTTCCATTCCAATCCACTCCATTCTACTCGGGTTGATTCCATTCCATTCCATTCCATTCCATTCCATTCCATTCCAATCCATTCCATTCTACTCGGGTTGATTCCATTCCATTACATTCCATTACATTCCATTCCATTCCATTCCGTTCCATTCCAATCCATTCCATTCTACTCGGGTTGATTCCATTCCATTCCATTCCATTCCATTCCATTCCATTCCATTCCAATCCATTCCATTCTACTCGGGTTGATTCCATTCCATTCCATTCCATTCCATTCCATTCCATTCCATTCAATTCCATTCCATTCCATTCCTTTCCATTCCATTCTATACCATTCCATTCCATTCGATTCCATTCGTTTCCATTCGATTCCATTCCATTCCATTCCATTCCATTCCATTCCATTCCATTCCATTCCATTCCATTCCATTCCATTCCGTTCTACTCGGGTTGATTCCATTCCATTCCATTCCATTCCATTCCGTTCCATTCCATTCCATTCCATTCGATTCCATTCAATTCCATTCCATTCCATTCCATTCCAATCCTGTCCATTCTACTCGGGTTGATTTGATTCCATTCCATTCCATTCCATTCCATTCCATTCCATTCCGTTCCATTCCATTCCATTCCATTCCAGTCCATTCCAATCCATTCAATTCTACTCGGGTTGATTCCATTCCATTCCATTCCATTCCATTCCATTCCATTCCATTCCATTCCATTCCATTCCGTTCCATTCCATTCCAATCCATTCCATTCTACTTGTGTTGATTCCATTCCATTCCATTCCATTGCATTCCATTCCATTCCATTCCCTTCGGTTCCATTCCATTCCATTCCATTCCATTCCATTCCATTAAATTTTATTCCATTCCATTCCATTCCATTCCTTTCCTTTCCATTCCATTCCATTCCATTCCATTACGTTGTACTCGGGTTGATTCCATTCCATTCCATTCCATTCCATTCCATTCCATTCCATTCCGTTCTACTCGGGTTGATTCCATTCCATTCCATTCCATTCCATTCCATTCCATTCCATTCCATTCCATTCCATTCGATTCCATTCAATTCCATTCCATTCCATTCCATTCCAATCCAGTCCATTCTACTCGGGTTGATTTGATTCCATTCCATTAAATTCCATTCCATTCCATTCCATTCCATTCCATTCCATTCCATTCCATTCCAATCCATTCCATTCAACTCGGGTTGATTTGATTCCATTCCATTCCATTCCTTTCCATTCCATTCCATTCGATTCCATTCGATTCCATTCCATTCCATTCCATTAAATTCCATTCCATTCCATTCCATTCCATTCCATTCCATTCCATTCCATTCCATTCCGTTCTACTCGGGTTGATTCCATTCCATTCCATTCCATTCCATTCCATTCCATTCCATTCGATTCCATTCAATTCCATTCCATTCCATTCCGTTCCATTCCAATCCACTCCATTCTACTCGGGTTGATTCCATTCCATTCCATTCCATTCCATTCCATTCCAATCCATTCCATTCTACTCGGGTTGATTCCATTCCATTCCATTCCATTCCATTCCATTCCATTCCATTCCATTCCGTTCCATTCCAATCCATTCCATTCTACTCGGGTTGATTCCATTCCATTCCATTCCATTCCATTCCATTCCATTCCATTCCATTCCATTCCATTCCAATCCATTCCGTTCTACTCGGGTTGATTCCATTCCATTCCATTCCATTCCATTCCATTCCATTCCATTCAATTCCATTCCATTCCATTCCTTTCCATTCCATTCTATACCATTCCATTCCACTCGATTCCATTCGTTTCCATTCGATTCCATTCCATTCCATTCCATTAAATTCCATTCCATTCCATTCCATTCCATTCCATTCCATTCCATTCCATTCCATTCCATTCCATTCCATTCCGTTCTACTCGGGTTGATTCCATTCCATTCCATTCCATTCCATTCCGTTCCATTCCATTCCATTCCATTCCATTCCATTCCATTCCATTCCAATCCATTCCATTCAACTCGGGTTGATTTGATTCCATTCCATTCCATTCCATTCCATTCCATTCCATTCGATTCCATTCGATTCCATTCCATTCCATTCCATTAAATTCCATTCCATTCCTTTCCATTCCATTCCATTCCATTCCATTCCATTCCATTCCATTCCGTTCTACTCGGGTTGATTCCATTCCATTCCATTCCATTCCATTCCATTCCATTCCATTCCATTCCATTCCATTCCATTCCATTCGATTCCATTCAATTCCATTCCATTCCATTCCGTTCCATTCCAATCCACTCCATTCTACTCGGGTTGATTCCATTCCATTCCATTCCATTCCATTCCAATCCATTCCATTCTACTCGGGTTGATTCCATTCCATTCCATTCCATTCCATTCCATTCCATTCCGTTCCGTTCCATTCCAATCCATTCCATTCTACTCGGGTTGATTCCATTCCATTCCATTCCATTCCATTCCATTCCATTCCATTCCATTCCATTCCAATCCATTCCATTCTACTCGGGTTGATTCCATTCCATTCCATTCCATTCCATTCCATTCCATTCCATTCCCTTCGGTTCCATTCCATTCCATTCCATTCCATTCCATTCCATTAAATTTTATTCCATTCCATTCCATTCCATTCCTTTCCTTTCCATTCCATTCCATTCCATTCCATTACGTTGTACTCGGGTTGATTCCATTCCATTCCATTCCATTCCATTCCATTCCATTCCATTCCATTCCATTCCATTCCATTCCATTCCATTCCGTTCTACTCGGGTTGATTCCATTCCATTCCATTCCATTCCATTCCATTCCATTCCATTCCATTCCATTCCATTCGATTCCATTCAATTCCATTCCATTCCATTCCATTCCAATCCAGTCCATTCTACTCGGGTTGATTTGATTCCATTCCATTCCATTCCATTCCATTCCATTCCATTCCATTCCATTCCATTCCATTCCAATCCATTCCATTCAACTCGGGTTGATTTGATTCCATTCCATTCCATTCCTTTCCATTCCATTCCATTCGATTCCATTCGATTCCATTCCATTCCATTCCATTAAATTCCATTCCATTCCATTCCATTCCATTCCATTCCATTCCATTCCATTCCGTTCTACTCGGGTTGATTCCATTCCATTCCATTCCATTCCATTCCATTCCATTCCATTCGATTCCATTCAATTCCATTCCATTCCATTCCGTTCCATTCCAATCCACTCCATTCTACTCGGGTTGATTCCATTCCATTCCATTCCATTCCATTCCATTCCAATCCATTCCATTCTACTCGGGTTGATTCCATTCCATTCCATTCCTTTCCATTCCATTCCATTCCATTCCATTCCATTCCGTTCCATTCCAATCCATTCCATTCTACTCGGGTTGATTCCATTCCATTCCATTCCATTCCATTCCATTCCATTCCATTCCATTCCATTCCAATCCATTCCGTTCTACTCGGGTTGATTCCCTTCCATTCCATTCCATTCCATTCCATTCCATTCCATTCAATTCCATTCCATTCCATTCCTTTCCATTCCATTCTATACCATTCCATTCCATTCGATTCCATTCGTTTCCACTCGATTCCATTCCATTCCATTCCATTAAATTCCATTCCATTCCATTCCATTCCATTCCATTCCATTCCATTCCATTCCATTCCATTCCGTTCTACTCGGGTTGATTCCATTCCATTCCATTCCATTCCATTCCGTTCCATTCCATTCCATTCCATTCGATTCCATTCCATTCCATTCCAATCCATTCCATTCAACTCGGGTTGATTTGATTCCATTCCATTCCATTCCATTCCATTCCATTCCATTCCATTCCATTCGATTCCATTCCAATCCATTCCATTAAATTCCATTCCATTCCTTTCCATTCCATTCCATTCCATTCCATTCCATTCCATTCCATTCCGTTCTACTCGGGTTGATTCCATTCCATTCCATTCCATTCCATTCCATTCCATTCCATTCCATTCAATTCCATTCCATTCCATTCCGTTCCATTCCAATCCACTCCATTCTACTCGGGTTGATTCCATTCCATTCCATTCCATTCCATTCCATTCCAATCCATTCCATTCTACTCGGGTTGATTCCATTCCATTCCATTCCATTCCATTCCATTCCATTCCATTCCATTCCATTCCGTTCCATTCCAATCCATTCCATTCTACTCGGGTTGATTCCATTCCATTCCATTCCATTCCATTCCATTCCATTCCATTCCATTCCATTCCATTCCAATCCATTCCATTGTACCCGGGTTGATTCCATTCCATTCAATTCCATTCCATTCCATTCCATTCCATTCCATTCCATTCCATTCCATTGCAATCCATTCCATTCAACTCGGGTTGATTCCATTCAATTACATTCCATTCCATTCCGTTCCATTAAATTTTATTCCATTCCATTCCATTCCATTCCTTTCCATTCCATTCCATTCCATTACGTTCTACTCGTGTTGATTTCATTCCATTCCATTCCATTCCATTCCATTCCATTCCATTCCATTCCATTCCATTCCTTTCGATTCCATACAATTCCATTCCATTCCATTCCATTCCAATCCATTCCGTTCTACTCGGGTTGATTCCATTCCATCCCATTCCATTCCATTCCATTCCATTCCATTCCATTCCATTTCAATCCATTCCATTCTCCTCGGGTTGATTCCATTCCATTCCATTCCATTCCATTCCATTCCATTCCATTCCATTCCATTCCATTCCATTCCATTCCTTTCGATTCCATTCCATTCCATTCCATTCCATTCCATTCCATTCCATTCCATTCCATTCTATTGCATTCCATTCCATTCCATTCCATTCCAATCCATTCCATTCTACTTGTGTTGATTCCATTCCATTCCATTCCATTCCATTCCATTCCATTCCCTTCGGTTCCATTCCATTCCATTCCATTCCATTCCATTCCATTCCATTAAATTTTATTCCATTCCATTCCATTCCATTCCTTTCCTTTCCATTCCATTCCATTCCATTCCATTACGTTGTACTCGGGTTGATTTCATTCCATTCCATTCCATTCCATTCCATTCCATTCCATTCCATTCCACTAGATTCCATTCCATTCCATTCCATTCGATTCCATTCCATTCCATTCCATTCCAAAACATTCCGTTCTACTCGGGTTGATTCCATTCCATTCCATTCCATTCCATTCGATTCCATTCCATTCCATTTCAATCCATTCCATTCTACTCGGGTTGATTCCATTCCATTCCATTCCATTCCATTCCATTCCATTCCATTCCAATCCATTCCATTCTACTCGGGTTGATTCCATTCCATTCCATTCCATTCCATTCCATTCCATTCCATTCCATTCCATTCCATTCCAATCCAATCCATTCCATTCAACTCGGGTTGATTCCATTCAATTCCATTCCATTCCATTCCATTCCATTAAATTTTATTCCATTCCATTCCATTCCATTCCTTTCCATTCCATTCCATTCCATTCCATTCCATTACGTTCTACTCGGGTTGATTTCATTCCATTCCATTCCATTCCATTCCATTCCATTCCATTCCATTCCATTCCATTCCATTCCTTTCGATTCCATACGATTCCATTCCATTCCATTCCATTCCAATCCATTCCGTTCTACTCGGGTTGATTCCATTCCATTCCATTCCATTCCATTCCATTCCATTCCATTCCATTTCAATCCATTCCATTCTACTCGGGTTGATTCCATTCCATTCCATTCCATTCCATTCCATTCCATTCCATTCCAGTCCATTCCTATCCATTCCATTCTACCCGGGTTGATTCCATTCCGTTCCATTCCATTCCATTCCATTCCATTCCATTCCATTCCTTTCGATTCCATTCCATTCCATTGCATTCCATTCCATTCCATTCCATTCCATTCCATTCCATTCCATTCCATTCCATTCCATTCTATTGCATTCCATTCCATTCCATTCCATTCCGTTCTACTCGGGTTGATTCCAATCTATTCCCTTCCATTCCATTCCTTTACATTCCATTCCATTCCATTCCATTCCATTCCATTCCATTCCATTCCATTCCATTCCAGTCCATTCCAATCCATTCCATTCTACTCGAGTTGATTCCATTCCATTCCATTCCATTCCATTCCATTCCATTCCATTCGATTCCATTCCATTCCATTCCATTCCATTCCATTCCATTCCATTAAATTTTATTCCATTCCATTCCATTCCATTCCTTTCCTTTCCATTCCATTCCATTCCATTCCATTCCATTCCATTCGATTCCATTCCATTCCATTCCATTCCAATCCATTCCGTTCTACTCGGGTTGATTCCATTCCATTCCATTCCATTCCATTCCATTCCATTCCATTCCATTCCATTCCATTCCATTCCATTCCATTCCATTCCATTCCATTCGATTCCATTCGATTCCATTCCATTCCATTCCTTTAAATTCCCTTCCATTCCATTCCATTCCATTAAATTCCATTGCATTCCATTCCATTCCATTCCATTCCGTTCTACTCGGGTTGATTCCATTCCATTCCATTCCATTCCATTCCATTCCATTCCATTCCATTCCATTCCATTCCATTCCTTTCCATTCCATTCTATACCATTCCATTCCATTCGATTCCATTCGTTTCCACTCGATTCCATTCCATTCCATTCCATTAAATTCCATTCCATTCCATTCCATTCCATTCCATTCCATTCCATTCCATTCCATTCCATTCCGTTCTACTCGGGTTGATTCCATTCCATTCCATTCCATTCCATTCCGTTCCATTCCATTCCATTCCATTCCATTCCATTCCATTCCATTCCAATCCATTCCATTCAACTCGGGTTGATTTGATTCCATTCCATTCCATTCCATTCCATTCCATTCCATTCCATTCCATTCGATTCCATTCCAATCCATTCCATTAAATTCCATTCCATTCCTTTCCATTCCATTCCATTCCATTCCATTCCATTCCATTCCATTCCATTCCGTTCTACTCGGGTTGATTCCATTCCATTCCATTCCATTCCATTCCATTCCATTCAATTCCATTCCATTCCATTCCGTTCCATTCCAATCCACTCCATTCTACTCGGGTTGATTCCATTCCATTCCATTCCATTCCATGCCATTCCAATCCATTCCATTCTACTCGGGTTGATTCCATTCCATTCCATTCCATTCCATTCCATTCCATTCCATTCCATTCCGTTCCATTCCAATCCATTCCATTCTACTCGGGTTGATTCCATTCCATTCCATTCCATTCCATTCCATTCCATTCCATTCCATTCCATTCCATTCCATTCCAATCCATTCCATTCTACTCGGGTTGATTCCATTCCATTCAATTCCATTCCATTCCATTCCATTCCATTCCATTCCATTCCATTCCAATCCATTCCATTCAACTCGGGTTGATTCCATTCAATTACATTCCATTCCATTCCGTTCCATTAAATTTTATTCCATTCCATTCCATTCCATTCCTTTCCATTCCATTCCATTCCATTACGTTCTACTCGTGTTGATTTCATTCCATTCCATTCCATTCCATTCCATTCCATTCCATTCCATTCCATTCCATTCCTTTCGATTCCATACAATTCCATTCCATTCCATTCCATTCCAATCCATTCCGTTCTACTCGGGTTGATTCCATTCCATCCCATTCCATTCCATTCCATTCCATTCCATTCCATTCCATTTCAATCCATTCCATTCTCCTCGGGTTGATTCCATTCCATTCCATTCCATTCCATTCCATTCCATTCCATTCCATTCCATTCCATTCCATTCCATTCCTTTCGATTCCATTCCATTCCATTCCATTCCATTCCATTCCATTCCATTCCATTCTATTGCATTCCATTCCATTCCATTCCATTCCAATCCATTCCATTCTACTTGTGTTGATTCCATTCCATTCCATTCCATTCCATTCCATTCCATTCCCTTCGGTTCCATTCCATTCCATTCCATTCCATTCCATTCCATTAAATTTTATTCCATTCCATTCCATTCCATTCCTTTCCTTTCCATTCCATTCCATTCCATTCCATTACGTTGTACTCGGGTTGATTTCATTCCATTCCATTCCATTCCATTCCATTCCATTCCATTCCATTCCACTAGATTCCATTCCATTCCATTCCATTCGATTCCATTCCATTCCATTCCATTCCAAAACATTCCGTTCTACTCGGGTTGATTCCATTCCATTCCATTCCATTCCATTCGATTCCATTCCATTCCATTTCAATCCATTCCATTCTACTCGGGTTCATTCCATTCCATTCCATTCCATTCCATTCCATTCCATTCCATTCCATTCCATTCCAATCCATTCCATTCTACTCGGGTTGATTCCATTCCATTCCATTCCATTCCATTCCATTCCATTCCATTCCATTCCATTCCATTCCAATCCAATCCATTCCATTCAACTCGGGTTGATTCCATTCAATTCCATTCCATTCCATTCCATTCCATTAAATTTTATTCCATTCCATTCC
Source organism: Gorilla gorilla gorilla (assembly GCF_029281585.2). Classification (NCBI taxonomy): domain Eukaryota; kingdom Metazoa; phylum Chordata; class Mammalia; order Primates; family Hominidae; genus Gorilla; species Gorilla gorilla. Next base: position 17,351,564 of record NC_073241.2, read on the forward strand.
ATTCCATTCCATTCCATTCCATTCCATTCCATTCCATTCCATTCCATTCCATTCCTTTCGATTCCATACGATTCCATTCCATTCCATTCCATTCCAATCCATTCCGTTCTACTCGGGTTGATTCCATTCCATTCCATTCCATTCCATTCCATTCCATTCCATTCCATTTCAATCCATTCCATTCTACTCGGGTTGATTCCATTCCATTCCATTCCATTCCATTCCATTCCATTCCATTCCAGTCCATTCCTATCCATTCCATTCTACCCGGGTTGATTCCATTCCGTTCCATTCCATTCCATTCCATTCCATTCCATTCCATTCCTTTCGATTCCATTCCATTCCATTCCATTCCATTCCATTCCATTCCATTCCATTCCATTCCATTCCATTCTATTGCATTCCATTCCATTCCATTCCATTCCGTTCTACTCGGGTTGATTCCAATCTATTCCCTTCCATTCCATTCCTTTACATTCCATTCCATTCCATTCCATTCCATTCCATTCCATTCCATTCCATTCCATTCCAGTCCATTCCAATCCATTCCATTCTACTCGAGTTGATTCCATTCCATTCCATTCCATTCCATTCCATTCCATTACATTCCATTCCAATCCATTCCATTCTACTCGGGTTGACTCCATTCCATTCCATTCCATTCCATTCCATTCCATTCCATTCCATTCGATTCCATTCCATTCCATTCCATTCCATTCCATTCCATTCCATTAAATTTTATTCCATTCCATTCCATTCCATTCCTTTCCTTTCCATTCCATTCCATTCCATTCCATTCCATTCCATTCGATTCCATTCCATTCCATTCCATTCCAATCCATTCCGTTCTACTCGGGTTGATTCCATTCCATTCCATTCCATTCCATTCCATTCCATTCCATTCCATTCCATTCCATTCCATTCCATTCCATTCCATTCCATTCCATTCCATTCGATTACATTCCATTCCATTCCTTTAAATTCCCTTCCATTCCATTCCATTCCATTAAATTCCATTGCATTCCATTCCATTCCATTCCATTCCGTTCTACTCGGGTTGATTCCATTCCATTCTATTACATTCCATTCCATTCCATTCCATTCCATTCCATTCCATTCCATTCCATTCGATTCCATTCCATTCCATTCCATTCCATTCCATTCCATTCCATTCCATTCCATTCCATTCCATTCCATTCAATTCCATTCCATTCCATTCCATTTGATTCCATTCCATTCCATTCCAATCCATTCCATTCTACTCGGGTTGATTTGATTCCATTCCATTCCAGTCCAGTCCAGTCCAGTCCATTCCAATCCATTCCATTCTACTCGGGTTGATTCCATTCCATTCCATTCCATTCCATTCCATTCCATTCCATTCCATTCCATTCCAATCCATTCCATTCTACTCGGGTTGATTCCATTCCATTCCATTCCATTCTATTCCACTCCATTCCATTTCATTCCATTCCATTCCATTCCATTCCATTCCATTCCATTCCATTCCATTCCATTCCATTCCAATCCATTCCATTCTACTCGGGTTGATTTGATTCCATTCCATTCCATTCCATTCCATTCTATTCCATTCCATTCCATTCCATTCCATTCCAGTCCATTCCAATCCATTCCATTCTACTCGGCTTGATTTGATTCCATTCCATTCCATTCCATTCCATTCCAGTCCATTCCAATCCATTCCATTCTTCTCGGGTTGATTCCATTCCATTCCATTCCATTCCATTCCATTCAATTCCATTCCGTTCTACTCTGGTTGAATTCATTCCTTTCCATTGCATTCCATTCCATTCCATTCCATTCTATGCCATTCGATTCCATTCCATTCCATTTCAATCCATTCCGTTCTACTCGGGTTGATTCCATTCCTTTCCATTCCATTCCATTCCATTCCATTCCAGTCCATTCCAATCCATTCCATTCTACTCGGGTTGATTCCATTCGATTCCATTCCATTCCATTGGATTCCATTCCATTCCATTCCATTCCATTCCGTTCCATTCGATTCGATTCCATTCCATTCCAATCCATTCCATTCCATTCCATTCCTTTCCATTCCATTCCTTTCCATTCCATTGGATTCCATTCCATTCCATTCCATTCCATTCCATTCCATTCCTTTCCATTCCATTCCATGCCATTCCGTTCTACTCGGGTTGATTCCATTCTATTCCATTCCATTCCATTCGATTCCATTCCATTCCATTCCAATCCAATCCATTCCATTCCATTCCATTCCGTTCGATTCCATTCCATTCCATTCCAATCCAATCCATTCCATTCTACTCGGGTTGATTCCATTCCATTCCATTCCATTCCATTCCATTCCATTCCATTCCATTCCGTTCCATTCCAATCCATTCCATTCTAGTCGGGTTGATTCCATTCCATTCCATTCCATTCCATTCCATTCCATTCCATTCCAATCCATTCCATTCTACTCGGGTTGATTCCATTCCATTCCATTCCATTCCATTCCATTCCATTCCATTCCAATCCATTCCATTCTACTCGGGTTGATTCCATTCCATTCAATTCCATTCCATTCCATTCCATTCCATTCCATTCCATTAAATTTTATTCCATTCCATTCCATTCCATTCCTTTCCATTCCATTCCATTCCATTACGTTCTACTCGGGTTGATTTCATTCCATTCCATTCCATTCCATTCCATTCCATTCCATTCCATTCCATTCCATTCCTTTCGATTCCATACGATTCCATTCCATTCCATTCCATTCCAATCCATTCCGTTCTACTCGGGTTGATTCCATTCCATTCCATTCCATTCCATTCGATTCCATTCCATTCCATTTCAATCCATTCCATTCTACTCGGGTTGATTCCATTCCATTCCATTCCATTCCATTCCATTCCATTCCATTCCATTCCATTCCATTCCATTCCATTCCATTCCATTCCATTACTTTCCTTTCCATTCCATTCCATTCCATTCCATTACTTTCTACTCGGGTTGATTTCATTCCATGCCATTCCATTCCATTCCAATCCAATCCATTCCTTTCTACTCGGGTTGATTCCACTCCATTCCATTCCATTCCATTCGATTCCATTCCATTCCATTTCAATCCATTCCATTCTACTCGGGTTGATTCCATTCCATTCCATTCCATTCCATTCCATTCCATTCCATTCCATTCCATTCCATTCCATTCCATTCCATTCGATTCCATTCCATTCCGTTCTACTCGGGTTGATTCTATTCCATTCCATTCCATTCCATTCCATTCCATTCCATTCCATTCCATTCCATTCCATTTCAGTCCATTCCAATCCATTCCATTCTACTCGGTTTGATTCCATTCCATTCCATTCCATTCCATTCCATTCCATTCCATTCCATTCCATTCCATTCCTTTCGATTCCATTCCATTCCATTCCATTCCATTCCATTCCATTCCATTCCATTCCGTTCTACTCGGGTTGATTCCAATCTATTCCATTCCATTCCATTCCGTTACATTCCATTCCATTCCATTCCATTCCATTCCGTTCCATTCCATTCCATTCCATTCCAGTCCATTCCAATCCATTCCATTCTACTCGGGTTGATTCCATTCCATTCCATTCCATTCCATTCCATTCCATTCCATTCCATTCCATTCCATTCCATTCCATTAAATTTTATTCCATTCCATTCCATTCCATTCCTTTCCTTTCCATTCCATTCCATTCCATTCCATTACGTTCTACTCGGGTTGATTTCATTCCATTCCATTCCATTCCATTCCATTCCATTCCATTCCATTCCATTCAATTCCATTCCATTCCATTTCAATCCATTCCATTCTACTGGGGTTGATTCCATTCCATTCCATTTGATTCCATTCCATTCCATTCCATTCCATTCCATTCCATTCTGTTCTACTCGGGTTGATTTCATTCTATTCCATTCCATTCCATTCCCTTCCATTCCATTCCATTCAATTCCATTCGATTCCAATCCATTCCATTCCATTAAATTCCATTCCATTCCATTCCATTCCATTCCATTCCATTCCATTCCATTCCATTCCGTTCTACTCGGGTTGATTCCATTCCATTCCATTCCAATCCATTCCATTCCATTCGATTCCATTCCATTCCATTCCATTCCAATCCATTCCATTCCATTCCAATCCATTCCATTCTACTCGGGTAGATTCCATTCCATTACATTCCTTTCCATTCCATTCCATTCCGTTCCGTTCCATTCCATTCCATTCCATTCGATTCCATTCGATTCCATTCCATTCCATTCCATTAAATTCCATTCCATTCCATTCCATTCCATTCCATTCCATTCCATTCCATTCCATTCCATTCTACTCGGGTTGATTCCATTCCATTCCATTCCATTCCATTCCATTCAATTCCATTCCATTCCATTCCATTCCATTCAATTCCATTCCATTCCATTCCATTCCATTCCATTCCATTCTACTCGGGTTGATTCCATTCCATTCCATTCCATTCCGTTCCATTCCATTCCATTCCATTCCAGTCCATTCCAATCCATTCCATTCTACTCGGGTTGATTCCATTCCATTCCATTCCATTCCATTCCATTCCATTCCATTCCATTCCATTCCATTCCATTAAATTTTATTCCATTCCATTCCATTCCATTCCTTTCCTTTCCATTCCATTCCATTCCATTCCATTACGTTCTACTCGGGTTGATTTCATTCCATTCCATTCCATTCCATTCCATTCCATTCCATTCCATTCCATTCAATTCCATTCCATTCCATTTCAATCCATTCCATTCTACTGGGGTTGATTCCATTCCATTCCATTTGATTCCATTCCATTCCATTCCATTCCATTCCATTCCATTCTGTTCTACTCGGGTTGATTTCATTCTATTCCATTCCATTCCATTCCCTTCCATTCCATTCCATTCAATTCCATTTGATTCCAATCCATTCCATTCCATTAAATTCCATTCCATTCCATTCCATTCCATTCCATTCCATTCCATTCCATTCCATTCCGTTCTACTCGGGTTGATTCCATTCCATTCCATTCCAATCCATTCCATTCCATTCGATTCCATTCCATTCCATTCCATTCCAATCCATTCCATTCCATTCCAATCCATTCCATTCTACTCGGGTAGATTCCATTCCATTACATTCCTTTCCATTCCATTCCATTCCGTTCCGTTCCATTCCATTCCATTCCATTCGATTCCATTCGATTCCATTCCATTCCATTCCATTAAATTCCATTCCATTCCATTCCATTCCATTCCATTCCATTCCATTCCATTCCATTCCATTCCATTCCATTCCATTCTACTCGGGTTGATTCCATTCCATTCCATTCCATTCCATTCCATTCCATTCAATTCCATTCCATTCCATTCCATTCCATTCAATTCCATTCCATTCCATTCCATTCCATTCCATTGCATTCCAATCCATTCCATTCTACTCGGGGTGATTTGATTCCATTCCATTCCATTCCATTCCATTTCATTCCATTCCATTCGATTCCATTCCATTCCAATCCATTCCATTCCATTCCATTCCATTTCATTCCATTCCATTCCATTCCATTCCATTTCATTCCATTCCATTCCATTCCATTCGATTCGATTCCATTCCATTCCATTCCGTTCCATTCCTTTCTATTCGATTCCATTCCATTCCATTCCATTCCATTCCATTCCATTCCATTCCATTCCATTCCATTCCGTTCTACTCGGGTTCATTCCATTCCATTCCATTCCATTGCATTCTATTCCATTGAATTCCCTTCCTTTCTATTCCATTCCATTCCATTCCATTCCATTCCGTTCTACTCGGGTTGATTCCATTCCATTCCATTCCATTCCATTCCATTCCATTCCATTCGATTCCTTTCGATTCCATTCCATTCCATTCCATTCCATTCCAATCCATTCCAT
>NC_073241.2:17360000-17400000 GCF_029281585.2 Gorilla gorilla gorilla
TCCATTCCATTCCATTCCATTCCATTCCATTCCATTCCATTCCATTCGATTCCATTCAATTCCATTCCATTCCATTCCGTTCCATTCCAATCCATTCCATTCTACTCGGGTAGATTCCATTCCAATCCATTCCATTCCATTCCATTCCATTCCATTCCATTCCATTCCATTCCATTCCATTCCATTCCATTCCATTTGATTCCATTCGATTCCATTCCATTCCATTCCATTCCAATCCATTCCATTCTACTCGGGTTGATTCCATTCCATTCCATTCCATTCCATTCCATTCCATTCCATTCCATTCCATTCCATTCCATTCCATTCCATTCCGTTCTACTCGGGTTGATTCCATTCCATTCCATTCCATTCCATTCCATTCCATTCCATTCCATTCCATTCCATTCCATTCCATTCCATTCCATTCCATTCCATTCCATTTCATTCCATTCCATTCGATTCCATTCCATTCCATTTCATTCCATTCCATTCCAGTCCATTCCATTCTACTCGGGTTGATTCCATTCCATTCCGTTCCATTCCATTCCATTCCATTCCAGTCCATTCCAATCCATTCCATTCTACTCGGGTTGATTCCATTCCATTCCATTACATTACATTCCAATCCATTCCATTCTACTCGGGTTGATTCCATTCCATTCCATTCCATTCCATTCCATTCCATTCCATTCCATTCCATTCCATTAAATTTTATTCCATTCCATTCCATTCCATTCCTTTGCTTTCCATTCCATTCCATTCCATTCCATTCCGTTCTACTCGGGTTGATTTCATTCCATTCCATTCCATTCCATTCCATTCCATACCATTCCATTCGATTCCATTCCATTCCATTTCAATCCATTCCATTCTACTCGGGTTGATTCCATTCCATTCCATTTGATTCCATTCCATTCCATTCCATTCCATTCCATTCCATTCTGTCCTACTCGTGTTGATTTCATTCTATTCCATTCCATTCCATTCCCTTCCATTCCATTCCATTCAATTCCATTCGATTCCAATCCATTCCATTCCATTAAATTCCATTCCATTCCATTCCATTCCATTCCATTCCATTCAATTCCATTCCATTCCATTCCCTTCCATTCCGTTCTACTCGGGTTGATTCCATTCCATTCCATTCCATTCCATTCCATTCCATTCCATTCCATTCGATTCCATTCCATTCCATTCCATTCCAATCCATTCCATTCCAATCCATTCCATTCTACTCGGGTAGATTCCATTCCATTACATTCCTTTCCATTCCATTCCATTCCATTTCATTCCATTCCATTCCATTCCATTCGATTCCATTCGATTCCATTCCATTCCATTCCATTAAATTCCATTCCATTCCATTCCATTCCATTCCATTCCATTCCATTCCATTCCATTCCATTCCATTCCATTCCATTCTACTCGGGTTGATTCCATTCCATTCCATTCCATTCCATTCCATTCCATTCAATTCCATACCATTCCATTCCATTCCATTCCATTGCATTCCAATCCATTCCATTCTACTCGGGTTGATTTGATTCCATTCCATTCCATTCCATTCCATTTCATTCCATTCCATTCGATTCCATTCCATTCCAATCCATTCCATTCCATTTCATTCCATTCCATTCCATTCCATTCCATTCGATTCCATTCCATTCCATTCCGTTCCATTCCTTTCTATTCGATTCCATTCCATTCCATTCCATTCCATTCCATTCCATTCCATTCCATTCCATTCCATTCCATTCCATTCCGTTCTACTCGGGTTCATTCCATTCCATTCCATTCCATTGCATTCTATTCCATTGAATTCCCTTCCTTTCTATTCCATTCCATTCCATTCCATTCCATTCCGTTCTACTCGGGTTGATTCCATTCCATTCCATTCCATTCCATTCCATTCCATTCCATTCCATTCCATTCCATTCCATTCGATTCCATTCGATTCCATTCCATTCCATTCCATTCCATTCCAATCCATTCCATTCTACTCGGGTTCATTCCATTCCATTCCGTTCCATTCCATTCCATTCCGTTCCATTCCATTCCATTCCATTCCATTCCATTCGGTTCCATTCGGTTCCATTCGATTCCATTCCATTTCAATCCATTCCATTCCATTCCGTTCCATTCCGTTCCGTTTCGTTCGTTCCGTTCTATTCGGGTTGATTCCATTCTATTCCACTCCATTCCATTCGATTCCATTGGTTTCCATTCGATTCCATTCCATTCCATTCCATTCTATTCTATTGAATTCCATTCCATTCCATTCCATTCCATTGTATTCCAATCCATTCCTTTCTACTCGGGTTGATTCCTTTCCATTCCATTCCGTTCCACTCCATTCCATTCCTTTCCATTCCGTTCCATTTCATTGCATTTCAATCCATTCCATACTACTCGGGTTGATTCCATTCCATTCCATTCCATTCCATTCCATTCCAATCCTTTCCATTCTACTCGGGTTGATTCCATTCCATTCCTTTCCATTCCATTCCATTCCATTCCTTTCCATTCCATTCCATTCCGTTCCGTTCCATTCCATTCTATTCCATTCCATTCCATTCCATTCCGTTGTACTCGGGTTGATTCCATTCCATTCCATTCCATTCCATTCCATTCCATTCCATTCCATTCCATTCGATTCCATTCCAATCCATTCCATTCCAATCCATTCCATTCTACTCTGGTAGATTCCATTCCATTCCATTCCATTCCATTCCATTCCATTCCATTCCATTCCATTCCATTAAATTCCATTTGATTCCATTCGATTCCATTCCATTCCATTCCATTCCAATCCATTCCATTCTACTCGGGTTGATTCCATTCCATTCCATTCCATTCCATTCCATTCCATTCCATTCCATTCCATTCCATTCCATTCCATTCCATTCAATTCCATTCCATTCCATTCCATTCCATTCTATACCATTCCATTCCATTCGATTCCATTCGATTCCATTCGATTCCATTCCATTCCATTCCATTAAATTCCATTCCATTCCATTCCATTCCATTCCATTCCATTCCATTCCATTCCATTCCATTCCATTCCATTCCATTCCGTTCTACTCGGGTTGATTCCATTCCATTCCATTCCATTCCATTCCATTCCATTCCATTCCATTCCATTCCATTCCATTCCATTCCATTCCATTCGATTCCATTCCATTCCATTCCATTCCATTCCATTCCAATCCAGTCCATTCTACTCGGGTTGATTTGATTCCATTCCATTCCATTCCATTCCATTCCATTCCATTCCATTCCATTCCATTCCATTCCATTCCATTCCATTCCATTCCATTCCATTCCATTCGATTCCACTCCATTCCATTCCAATCCATTCCATTCAACTCGGGTTGATTTGATTCCATTCCATTCCATTCCATTCCATTCGATTCCATTCGATTCCATTCCATTCCATTCCGTTAAATTCCATTCCATTCCATTCCATTCCATTCCATTCCATTCCATTCCGTTCCATTCCATTCCATTCCATTCCAGTCCATTCCAATCCATTCCATTCTACTCGGGTTGATTCCATTCCATTCCATTCCATTCCGTTCCATTCCATTCCATTACTTTCCATTCCAATCCATTCCATTCTACTCGGGTTGATTCCATTCCATTCCATTCCATTCCATTCCATTCCATTACAATACATTCCATTCCAATCCATTCCATTCTTCTCGGGTTGATTCCATTCCATTCCATTCCATTCCATTCCATTCCATTCCATTCCATTCCGTTCTACTCTGGTTGAATTCATTCCTTTCCATTGCATTCCATTCCATTCCATTCCATTCTATGCCATTCGATTCCATTCCATTCCATTTCAATCAATTCCGTTCTACTCGGGTTGATTCCATTCCATTCCATTCCATTCCATTCCATTCCATTCCATTCCATTCCATTCCAGTCCATTCCAATGCATTCCATTCTACTCGGGTTGATTCCATTCGATTCCATTCCATTCCACTGGATTCAATTCCATTCCATTCCATTCCATTCCATTCCATTCCATTCCATTCCATTCCGTTCCATTCGATTCGATTCCATTCCATTCCAATCCATTCCATTCCATTCCATTCCATTCCATTCCTTTCCATTCCATTGGATTCCATTCCATTCCATTCCATTCCATTCCATTCCATTCCATTCCTTTCCATTCCATTCCATTCCATTCCGTTCTACTCGGGTTGATTCCATTCTATTCCATTCCTTTCCATTCGATTCCATTCGATTCCATTCCATTCCATTCCATTCCATTCCATTAAATTTCATTCCATTCCATTCCAGTCCATTCCATTCCATTCCATTCCATTCCGTTTGATTCCATTCCATTCCATTCCAATCCAATCCATTCCATTCTACACGGGTTGATTCCATTCCATTCCATTCCATTCCATTCCATTCCATTCCGTTCCATTCCAATCCATTCCATTCTACTCGGGTTGATTCCATTCCATTTCATTCCATTCCATTCCATTCCATTCCAATCCATTCCATTCTACTCGGGTTTATTCCATTCCATTCCATTCCATTTCAATCCATTCCATTCTACTCGGGTTGATTCCATTCCATTCCATTTGATTCCATTCCATTCCATTCCATTCCATTCCATTCCATTCTGTCCTACTCGTGTTGATTTCATTCTATTCCATTCCATTCCATTCCCTTCCATTCCATTCCATTCAATTCCATTCGATTCCAATCCATTCCATTCCATTAAATTCCATTCCATTCCATTCCATTCCATTCCATTCCATTCAATTCCATTCCATTCCATTCCCTTCCATTCCGTTCTACTCGGGTTGATTCCATTCCATTCCATTCCATTCCATTCCATTCCATTCGATTCCATTCCATTCCATTCCATTCCAATCCATTCCATTCCAATCCATTCCATTCTACTCGGGTAGATTCCATTCCATTACATTCCTTTCCATTCCATTCCATTCCATTCCATTCCATTCCATTCCATTCGATTCCATTCGATTCCATTCCATTCCATTCCATTAAATTCCATTCCATTCCATTCCATTCCATTCCATTCCATTCCATTCCATTCCATTCCATTCCATTCCATTCTACTCGGGTTGATTCCATTCCATTCCATTCCATTCCATTCCATTCCATTCAATTCCATACCATTCCATTCCATTCCATTCCATTGCATTCCAATCCATTCCATTCTACTCGGGTTGATTTGATTCCATTCCATTCCATTCCATTCCATTTCATTCCATTCCATTCGATTCCATTCCATTCCAATCCATTCCATTCCATTTCATTCCATTCCATTCCATTCCATTCCATTCGATTCCATTCCATTCCATTCCGTTCCATTCCTTTCTATTCGATTCCATTCCATTCCATTCCATTCCATTCCATTCCATTCCATTCCATTCCATTCCATTCCGTTCTACTCGGGTTCATTCCATTCCATTCCATTCCATTGCATTCTATTCCATTGAATTCCCTTCCTTTCTATTCCATTCCATTCCATTCCATTCCATTCCGTTCTACTCGGGTTGATTCCATTCCATTCCATTCCATTCCATTCCATTCCATTCCATTCCATTCCATTCCATTCCATTCGATTCCATTCGATTCCATTCCATTCCATTCCATTCCATTCCAATCCATTCCATTCTACTCGGGTTCATTCCATTCCATTCCGTTCCATTCCATTCCATTCCATTCCATTCCATTCCATTCCATTCCATTCCATTCGGTTCCATTCGGTTCCATTCGATTCCATTCCATTTCAATCCATTCCATTCCATTCCGTTCCGTTCCGTTCCGTTTCGTTCGTTCCGTTCTATTCGGGTTGATTCCATTCTATTCCACTCCATTCCATTCGATTCCATTGGTTTCCATTCGATTCCATTCCATTCCATTCCATTCTATTCTATTGAATTCCATTCCATTCCATTCCATTCCATTGTATTCCAATCAATTCCTTTCTACTCGGGTTGATTCCTTTCCATTCCATTCCGTTCCACTCCATTCCATTCCTTTCCATTCCATTCCATTTCATTGCATTTCAATCCATTCCATACTACTCGGGTTGATTCCATTCCATTCCATTCCATTCCATTCCATTCCAATCCTTTCCATTCTACTCGGGTTGATTCCATTCCATTCCTTTCCATTCCATTCCATTCCATTCCTTTCCATTCCATTCCATTCCGTTCCGTTCCATTCCATTCTATTCCATTCCATTCCATTCCATTCCGTTGTACTCGGGTTGATTCCATTCCATTCCATTCCATTCCATTCCATTCCATTCCATTCCATTCCATTCGATTCCATTCCAATCCATTCCATTCCAATCCATTCCATTCTACTCTGGTAGATTCCATTCCATTCCATTCCATTCCATTCCTTTCCATTCCATTCCATTCCGTTCCGTTCCATTCCATTCTATTCCATTCCATTCCATTCCATTCCGTTGTACTCGGGTTGATTCCATTCCATTCCATTCCATTCCATTCCATTCCATTCCATTCCATTCGATTCCATTCCAATCCATTCCATTCCAATCCATTCCATTCTACTCTGGTAGATTCCATTCCATTCCATTCCATTCCATTCCATTCCATTCCATTCCATTCCATTCCATTCCATTCCATTCCATTCCATTCCATTCCATTAAATTCCGTTTGATTCCATTCGATTCCATTCCATTCCATTCCATTCCAATCCATTCCATTCTACTCGGGTTGATTCCATTCCATTCCATTCCATTCCATTCCATTCCATTCCATTCCATTCCATTCCATTCAATTCCATTCCATTCCATTCCATTCCATTCCATTCTATACCATTCCATTCCATTCGATTCCATTCGATTCCATTCGATTCCATTCCATTCCATTCCATTAAATTCCATTCCATTCCATTCCATTCCATTCCATTCCATTCCATTCCATTCCATTCCATTCCATTCCATTCCATTCCATTCCATTCCGTTCTACTCGGGTTGATTCCATTCCATTCCATTCCATTCCATTCCATTCCATTCCATTCCATTCCATTCCATTCCATTCCATTCCATTCCATTCGATTCCATTCCATTCCATTCCATTCCATTCCATTCCAATCCAGTCCATTCTACTCGGGTTGATTTGATTCCATTCCATTCCATTCCATTCCATTCCATTCCATTCCATTCCATTCCATTCCATTCCATTCCATTCGATTCCACTCCATTCCATTCCAATCCATTCCATTCAACTCGGGTTGATTTGATTCCATTCCATTCCATTCCATTCCATTCGATTCCATTCGATTCCATTCCATTCCATTCCGTTAAATTCCATTCCATTCCATTCCATTCCATTCCATTCCATTCCATTCCGTTCCATTCCATTCCATTCCATTCCAGTCCATTCCAATCCATTCCATTCTACTCGGGTTGATTCCATTCCATTCCATTCCATTCCATTCCATTCCATTCCATTACTTTCCATTCCAATCCATTCCATTCTACTCGGGTTGATTCCATTCCATTCCATTCCATTCCATTCCATTACATTACAATACATTCCATTCCAATCCATTCCATTCTTCTCGGGTTGATTCCATTCCATTCCATTCCATTCCATTCCATTCCGTTCTACTCTGGTTGAATTCATTCCTTTCCATTGCATTCCATTCCATTCCATTCCATTCTATGCCATTCGATTCCATTCCATTCCATTTCAATCAATTCCGTTCTACTCGGGTTGATTCCATTCCATTCAATTCCATTCCATTCCATTCCATTCCATTCCATTCCATTCCAGTCCATTCCAATGCATTCCATTCTACTCGGGTTGATTCCATTCGATTCCATTCCATTCCATTGGATTCAATTCCATTCCATTCCATTCCATTCCATTCCATTCCATTCCATTCCATTCCGTTCCATTCGATTCGATTCCATTCCATTCCAATCCATTCCATTCCATTCCATTCCATTCCATTCCTTTCCATTCCATTGGATTCCATTCCATTCCATTCCATTCCATTCCTTTCCATTCCATTCCTTTCCATTCCATTCCATTCCATTCCGTTCTACTCGGGTTGATTCCATTCTATTCCATTCCATTCCATTCGATTCCATTCGATTCCATTCTATTCCATTCCATTCCATTCCATTAAATTTCATTCCATTCCATTCCAGTCCATTCCATTCCATTCCATTCCATTCCGTTTGATTCCATTCCATTCCATTCCAATCCAATCCATTCCATTCTACACGGGTTGATTCCATTCCATTCCATTCCATTCCATTCCATTCCATTCCGTTCCATTCCAATCCATTCCATTCTACTCGGGTTGATTCCATTCCATTTCATTCCATTCCATTCCATTCCATTCCAATCCATTCCATTCTACTCGGGTTTATTCCATTCCATTCCATTCCATTCCATTCCATTCCATTCCATTCCATTCCATTCCATTCCATTCCATTCGGTTCCATTCCATTCCAATCCATTCCATTCCATTCCATTAAATTTTATTCCATTCCATTCCATTCCATTCCTTTCCTTTCCATTCCTTTCCATTCCATTCCATTACGTTGTACTCGGGTTGATTTCATTCCATTCCATTCCATTCCATTCCATTCCATTCCATTCCATTCCGTTCCATTCGATTCCATTCCATTCCATTCCATTCGATTCCATTCCATTCCATTCCATTCCAATCCATTCCGTTCTACTCGGGTTGATTCCATTCCATTCCATTCCATTCCATTCCATTCCATTCGATTCCATTGCATTCCATTTCAATCCATTCCATTCTACTCGGGTTGATTCCATTCCATTCCATTCCATTCCATTCCATTCCATTCCATTCCATTCCATTCCATTCCATTCCAATCCATTCCATTCTACTCGTGTGGATTCCATTCCATTCCATTCCATTCCATTCCATTCCATTCCATTCCATTCCATTCCATTCCATTCCATTCCATTTCATTCCATTCCATTCCATTCCAATCCATTCCATTCAACTCGGGTTGATTCCATTCAATTCCATTCCATTCCATTCCATTCCATTAAATTTTATTCCATTCCATTCCATTCCATTCCATTCCATTCCATTCCATTCCATTCCATTCCATTCCAATCCATTCCATTCAACTCGGGTTGATTCCATTCAATTCCATTCCATTCCATTCCATTCCATTAAATTTTATTCCATTCCATTCCATTCCATTCCATTCCATTCCATTCCATTCCATTCCATTCCTTTCGATTCCATACGATTCCTTTCCATTCCATTCCATTCCAATCCAGTCCGTTCTACTCGGGTTGATTCCATTCCATTCCATTCCATTCCTTTCCATTCCATTCCATTCCATTTCAATCCATTCCATTCTACTCGGGTTGATTCCATTCCATTCCATTCCATTCCATTCCATTCCATTCCATTCCAGTCCATTCCTATCCATTCCATTCTACTCGGGTTGATTCCATTCCGTTCCATTCCATTCCATTCCATTCCATTCCATTCCATTCCTTTCGATTCCATTCCATTCCATTCCATTCCATTCCATTCCATTCCATTCCATTCCATTCCATTCCATTCTATTGCATTCCATTCCATTCCATTCCAATCCGTTCTACTCGGGTTGATTCCAATCTATTCCATTCCATTCCATTCCGTTACATTCCATTCCATTCCATTCCATTCCATTCCGTTCCATTCCATTCCATTCCATTCCAGTCCATTCCAATCCATTCCATTCTACTCGGGTTGATTCCATTCCATTCCATTCCATTACATTACATTCCATTCCAATCCATTCCATTCTACTCGGGTTGATTCCATTCCATTCCATTCCATTCCATTCCATTCCATTCCATTCGATTCCATTCCATTCCATTCCATTCCATTCCATTCCATTAAATTTTATTCCATTCCATTCCATTCCATTCCATTCCTTTCCTTTTAATTCCATTCCATTCCATTCCATTCCATTCCATTCGATTCCATTCCATTCCATTCCATTCCAATCCATTCCGTTCTACTCGGGTTGATTCCATTCCATTCCATTCCATTCCATTCCATTCCATTCCATTCCATTCCATTCCATTCCATTCCATTCCATTCGATTCCATTCCATTCCATTCCTTTAAATTCCCTTCCATTCCATTCCATTCCATTAAATTCCATTCCATTCCATTCCATTCCATTCCGTTCTACTCGGGTTGATTCCATTCCATTCCATTCCATTCCATTCCATTCCATTCCATTCCATTCCATTCCATTCCATTCCATTCCATTCGATTCCATTCCATTCCATTCCATTCCAATCCATTCCATTCTACTCGGGTTGTTTCCATTCCATTCCATTCCATTCCATTCCATTCCATTCCATTCCATTCCATTCCATTCCATTCCATTCCATTCCATTCTACTCGGGTTGATTCCATTCCATTCCATTCCATTCCATTCCAGTCCAGTCCAGTCCATTCCAATCCATTCCATTCTACTCGGGTTGATTCCATTCCATTCCATTCCATTCCATTCCATTCCATTCCATTCCATTCCATTCCAATCCATTCCATTCTACTCGGGTTGATTCCATTCCATTCCATTCCATTCTATTCCACTCCATTCCATTTCATTCCATTCCATTCCATTCCATTCCATTCCATTCCAATCCATTCCATTCTGCTCGGGTTGATTTGATTCCATTCCATTCCATTCCATTCCATTCCATTCCATTCCATTCCAATCCATTCCATTCTACTCGGCTTGATTTGAATCCATTCCATTCCATTCCATTCCATTCCTGTCCATTCCAATCCATTCCATTCTTCTCGGGTTGATTCCATTCCATTCCATTCCATTCCATTCCATTCCATTCCGTTCTACTCTGGTTAAATTCATTCCTTTCCATTGCATTCCATTCCATTCCATTCCATTCTATGCCATTCGATTCCATTCCATTCCATTTCAATCAATTCCGTTCTACTCGGGGTGATTCCATTCCATTCCATTCCATTCCATTGGATTCCATTCCATTCCATTCCATTCCATTCCGTTCCATTCGATTCGATTCCATTCCATTCCAATCCATTCCATTCCATTCCATTCCATTCCATTCCTTTCCATTCCATTGGATTCCATTCCATTCCATTCCATTCCATTCCATTCCATTCCATTCCATTCCATTCCATTCCTTTCCATTCCATTCCATTCCATTCCGTTCTACTCTGGTTGATTCCATTCTATTCCATTCCATTCCATTCGATTCCATTCGATTCCATTCTATTCCATTGCATTCCATTCCATTAAATTTCATTCCATTCCATTCCATTCCATTCCATTCCATTCCATTCCGTTCGATTCCATTCCATTCCATTCCAATCCAATCCATTCCATTCTACTCGGGTTGATTCCATTCCATTCCATTCCATTCCATTCCATTCCATTCCGTTCCATTCCAATCCATTCCATTCTACTCGGGTTGATTCCATTCCATTTCATTCCATTCCATTCCATTCCATTCCAATCCATTCCATTCTACTCGGGTTGATTCCATTCCATTCCATTCCATTCCATTCCATTCCATTCCATTCCATTCCATTCCATTCCGTTCCAATCCATTCCATTCAACTCGGGTTGATTCCATTCAATTCCATTCCATTCCATTCCATTCCATTCCATTCCATTAAATTTTATTCCATTCCATTCCATTCCATTCCTTTCCATTCCATTCCATTCCATTACGTTCTACTCGGGTTGATTTCATTCCATTCCATTCCATTCCATTCCATTCCATTCCATTCCATTCCATTCCATTCCATTCCTTTCGATTCCATACGATTCCATTCCATTCCATTCCATTCCAATCAATTCCGTTCTACTCGGGTTGATTCCATTCCATTCCATTCCATTCCACTCGATTCCATTCCATTCCATTTCAATCCATTCCATTCTACTTGGGTTGATTCCATTCCATTCCATTCCATTCCATTCCATTCAATTCCATTCCATTCCATTCCAGTCCATTCCAGTCCATTCCATTCTACTCGGGTTGATTCCATTCCATTCCATTCCATTCCATTCCATTCCATTCCTTTCGATTCCATTCCATTCCATTCCATTCCATTCCATTCCATTCCATTCCATTCCATTACATTCCATTCCATTCCATTCCATTCCATTCCATTCCATTCCATTCTATTGCATTCCATTCCATTCCATTCCATTCCGTTCTACTCGGGTTGATTCCAATCTATTCCATTCCATTCTATTCCGTTACATTCCATTCCATTCCATTCCATTCCTTTCGATTCCATTCCATTCCATTCCATTCCATCCCATTCCATTCCATTCCATTCCATTCCATTCCATTCCATTCCATTCCATTCCATTTCAATCCATTCCCTTCTCCTCGGGTTGATTCCATTACATTCCATTCAATTCCATTCCATTCCATTCCATTCCATACCATTCCAGTCCATTCCATTCCATTCCGTTCCATTCCATTCCATTCCATTCCAGTCCATTCCAATCCATTCCATTCTACTCGGGTTGATTCCATTCCATTCCATTCCATTCCATTACATTCCATTCCAATCCATTCCATTCTACTTGTGTTGATTCCATTCCATTCCATTCCATTCCATTCCATTCCATTCCATTCCATTTGGTTCCATTCCATTCCAATCCATTCCATTCCATTCCATTAAATTTTATTCCATTCCATTCCATTCCATTCCTTTCCTTTCCATTCCATTCCATTCCATTCCATTACGTTGTACTCGGGTTGATTTCATTCCATTCCATTCCATTCCATTCCATTCCATTCCATTCCATTCCGTTCCATTAGATTCCATTCCATTCCATTGTACTCGGGTTGATTTCATTCCATTCCATTCCATTCCATTCCATTCCATTCCATTCCATTCCGTTCCATTCGATTCCATTCCATTCCATTCCATTCGATTCCATTCCATTCCATTCCATTCCAATCCATTCCGTTCTACTCGGGTTGATTCCATTCCATTCCATTCCATTCCATTCCATTCCATTGCATTCCATTTCAATCCATTCCACTCTACTCGGGTTGATTCCATTCCATTCCATTCCATTCCATTCCATTCCATTCCATTCCATTCCATTCCAATCCATTCCATTCTACTCGTGTTGATTCCATTCCATTCCATTCCATTCCATTCCATTCCATTCCATTCCATTCCATTCCATTCCATTCCATTCCATTTCATTCCATTCCATTCCATTCCAATCCATTCCATTCAACTCGGGTTGATTCCATTCCATTCCATTCCATTCCATTCCATTCCATTAAATTTTATTCCATTCCATTCCATTCCATTCCTTTCCATTCCATTCCATTCCATTCCATTCCATTCCATTCCATTCCATTCCAATCCATTCCATTCAACTCGGGTTGATTCCATTCAATTCCATTCCATTCCATTCCATTCCATTAAATTTTATTCCATTCCATTCCATTCCATTCCATTCCATTCCATTCCATTCCATTCCTTTCGATTCCATACGATTCCATTCCATTCCATTCCATTCCAATCCAGTCCGTTCTACTCGGGTTGATTCCATTCCATTCCATTCCATTCCATTCGATTCCATTCCATTCCATTTCAATCCATTCCATTCTACTCGGGTTGATTCCATTCCATTCCATTCCATTCCATTCCATTCCATTCCATTCCAGTCCATTCCTATCCATTCCATTCTACTCGGGTTGATTCCATTCCGTTCCATTCCATTCCATTCCATTCCATTCCATTCCATTCCTTTCGATTCCATTCCATTCCATTCCATTCCATTCCATTCCATTCCATTCCATTCCATTCTATTGCATTCCATTCCATTCCATTCCAATCCGTTCTACTCGGGTTGATTCCAATCTATTCCATTCCATTCCATTCCGTTACATTCCATTCCATTCCATTCCATTCCATTCCTTTCCATTCCATTCCATTCCATTCTAGTCCATTCCAATCCATTCCATTCTACTCGGGTTGATTCCATTCCATTCCATTCCATTACATTACATTCCATTCCAATCCATTCCATTCTACTCGGGTTGATTCCATTCCATTCCATTCCATTACATTACATTCCATTCCAATCCATTCCATTCTACTCGGGTTGATTCCATTCCATTCCATTCCATTCCATTCGATTCCATTCCATTCCATTCGATTCCATTCCATTCCATTCCATTCCATTCCATTCCATTAAATTTTATTCCATTCCATTCCATTCCATTCCTTTCCTTTTAATTCCATTCCATTCCATTCCATTCCATTCCATTCGATTCCATTCCATTCCATTCCATTCCAATCCATTCCGTTCTACTCGGGTTGATTCCATTCCATTCCATTCCATTCCATTCCATTCCATTCCATTCCATTCCATTGCATTCGATTCCATTCCATTCCATTCCTTTAAATTCCCTTCCATTCCATTCCATTCCATTAAATTCCATTCCATTCCATTCCGTTCTACTTGGGTTGATTCCATTCCATTCCATTCCATTCCATTCCATTCCATTCCATTCCATTCGATTCCATTCCATTCCATTCCATTCCATTCCATTCGATTCCATTCCATTCCATTCCATTCCAATCCATTCCATTCTACTCGGGTTGTTTCCATTCCATTCCATTCCATTCCATTCCATTCCATTCCATTCCATTCCATTCCATTCCATTCAAATCCATTCCATTCTACTCGGGTTGATTCCATTCCATTCCATTCCATTCTATTCCACTCCATTCCATTTCATTCCATTCTATTCCATTCCATTCCATTCCATTCCAATCCATTCCATTCTACTCGGGTTGATTTGATTCCATTCCATTCCATTCCATTCCATTCCATTCCATTCCATTCCAATCCATTCCATTCTACTCGGCTTGATTTGATTCCATTCCATTCCATTCCATTCCATTCCAGTCCATTCCAATCCATTCCATTCTTCTCGGGTTGATTCCATTCCATTCCATTCCATTCCATTCCATTCCATTCCGTTCTACTCTGGTTGAATTCATTCCTTTCCATTGCATTCCATTCCATTCCATTCCATTCTATGCCATTCGATTCCATTCCATTCCATTTCAATGAATTCCGTTCTACTCGGGTTGATTCCATTCCATTCCATTCCATTCCATTCCATTCCATTCCATTCCATTCCAGTCCATTCCAATCCATTCCATTCTACTCGGGTTGATTCCATTCGATTCCATTCCATTCCATTGGATTCCATTCCATTCCATTCCATTCCATTCCGTTCCATTCGATTCGATTCCATTCCATTCCAATCCATTCCATTCCATTCCATTCCATTCCATTCCTTTCCATTCCATTGGATTCCATTCCATTCCATTCCATTCCATTCCATTCCATTCCATTCCATTCCGTTCGATTCCATTCCATTCCATTCCAATCCAATCCATTCCATTCTACTCGGGTTGATTCCATTCCATTCCATTCCATTCCATTCCATTCCATTCCATTCCATTCCATTCCATTCCATTCCGTTCCAATCCATTCCATTCAACTCGGGTTGATTCCATTCCATTCCATTCCATTCCATTCCATTCCATTCCATTCCATTCCATTCCGTTCCAATCCATTCCATTCAACTCGGGTTGATACCATTCAATTCCATTCCATTCCATTCCATTCCATTCCATTCCATTAAATTTTATTCCATTCCATTCCATTCCATTCCTTTCCATTCCATTCCATTCCATTACGTTCTACTCGGGTTGATTTCATTCCATTCCATTCCATTCCATTCCATTCCATTCCTTTCCATTCCATTCCATTCCATTCCTTTCGATTCCATACGATTCCATTCCATTCCATTCCATTCCAATCAATTCCGTTCTACTCGGGTTGATTCCATTCCATTCCATTCCATTCCACTCGATTCCATTCCATTCCATTTCAATCCATTCCATTCTACTCGGGTTGATTCCATTCCATTCCATTCCATTCCATTCCATTCAATTCCATTCCATTCCATTCCAGTCCATTCCAATCCTTTCCATTCCACTCGGGTTGATTCCATTCCTTTCCATTCCATTCCATTCCATTCCATTCCATTCCATTCCATTCCATTCCATTCCATTCCATTCCATTCCATTCCTTTCGATTCCATTCCATTCCATTCCATTCCATTCCATTCCATTCCATTCCATTCCATTCCATTCTATTGCATTCCATTCCATTCCATTCCATTCCATTCTACTTGGGTTGATTCCAATCTACTCCATTCCATTCTATTCCGTTACATTCCATTCCATTCCATTCCATTCCATTCCGTTCCATTCCATTCCATTCCATTCCAGTCCATTCCAATCCATTCCATTCTACTCGGGTTGATTCCATTCCATTACATTCCATTCCATTACATTCCATTCCAATCCATTCCATTCTACTTGGGTTTATACCATTCCATTCCATTCCATTCCATTCCATTCCATTCCATTCCATTCCATTCGATTCCATTCCATTCCATTCCATTCCATTAAATTTTATTCCATTCCATTCCATTCCATTCCTTTCCATTCCATTCCATTCCATTCCATTCCATTACGTTCTACTCGGGTTGATTTCATTCCATTCCATTCCATTCCATTCCATTCCATTCCTTTCGATTCCATACGATTCCATTCCATTCCATTCCATTCCAATCCATTCCGTTCTACTCGGGTTGATTCCATTCCATTCCATTCCATTCCATTCCATTCCATTCCATTCCATTCCATTCCATTCCATTTCAATCCATTCCATTCTACTCGGGTTGATTCCATTCCATTCCATTCCATTCCATTCCATTCCATTCCATTCAAGTCCATTCCTATCCATTCCATTCTACTCGGGTTGATTCCATTCCGTTCCATTCCATTCCATTCCATTCCATTCCATTCCATTCCATTCCTTTCGATTCCATTCCATTCCATTCCATTCCATTCCATTCCATTCCATTCCATTCCATTCCATTCCATTCCATTCTATTGCATTCCATTCCATTCCATTCCATTCCGTTCTACTCGGGTTGATTCCAATCTATTCCATTCCATTCCATTCCGTTACATTCCATTCCATTCCATTCCATTCCATTCCATTCCATTCCATTCCATTCCATTCCATTCCGTTCCATTCCATTCCATTCCATTCCAGTCCATTCCAATCCATTCCATTCTACTCGGGTTGATTCCATTCCATTCCATTCCATTCCATTCCATTCCATTCCATTACTTTCCATTCCAATCCATTCCATTCTACTCGGGTTGATTCCATTCCATTCCATTCCATTCCATTCCATTCCATTACATTACATTCCATTCCAATCCATTCCATTCTTCTCGGGTTGATTCCATTCCATTCCATTCCATTCCATTCCATTCCGTTCTACTCTGGTTGAATTCATTCCTTTCCATTGCATTCCATTCCATTCCATTCCATTCTATGCCATTCGATTCCATTCCATTCCATTTCAATCAATTCCGTTCTACTCGGGTTGATTCCATTCCATTCCATTCCATTCCATTCCATTCCATTCCATTCCATTCCATTCCAGTCCATTCCAATGCATTCCATTCTACTCGGGTTGATTCCATTCGATTCCATTCCATTCCATTGGATTCCATTCCATTCCATTCCATTCCATTCCGTTCCATTCGATTCGATTCCATTCCATTCCAATCCATTCCATTCCATTCCATTCCATTCCATTCCTTTCCATTCCATTGGATTCCATTCCATTCCATTCCATTCCATTCCATTCCATTCCATTCCTTTCCATTCCATTCCATTCCATTCCGTTCAACTCGGGTTGATTCCATTCTATTCCATTCCATTCCATTCGATTCCATTCGATTCCATTCTATTCCATTCCATTCCATTCCATTAAATTTCATTCCATTCCATTCCATTCCATTCCATTCCATTCCATTCCGTTCGATTCCATTCCATTCCATTCCAATCCAATCCATTCCATTCTACTCGGGTTGATTCCATTCCATTCCATTCCATTCCATTCCATTCCATTCCGTTCCATTCCAATCCATTCCATTCTACTCGGGTTGATTCCATTCCATTTCATTCCATTCCATTCCATTCCATTCCAATCCATTCCATTCTACTCGGGTTGATTCCATTCCATTCCATTCCATTCAATTCCATTCCATTCCATTCCGTTCCAATCCATTCCATTCAACTCGGGTTGATTCCATTCAATTCCATTCCATTCCATTCCATTCCATTAAATTTTATTCCATTCCATTCCATTCCATTCCTTTCCATTCCATTCCATTCCATTACGTTCTACTCGGGTTGATTTCATTCCATTCCATTCCATTCCATTCCATTCCATTCCATTCCATTCCATTCCATTCCATTCCATTCAATTCCATTCCATTCCATTCCAGTCCATTCCAATCCATTCCATTCTACTCGGGTTGATTCCATTCCATTCCATTCCATTCCATTCCATTCCATTCCTTTCGATTCCATTCCATTCCATTCCATTCCATTCCATTCCATTCCATTCCATTCTATTGCATTCCATTCCATTCCATTCCATTCCGTTCTACTCGGGTTGATTCCAATCTATTCCATTCCATTCTATTCCGTTACATTCCATTCCATTCCATTCCATTCCATTCCGTTCCATTCCATTCCATTCCATTCCAGTCCATTCCAATCCATTCCATTCTACTCGGGTTGATTCCATTCCATTCCATTCCATTCCATTACATTCCATTCCAATCCATTCCATTCTACTTGTGTTGATACCATTCCATTCCATTCCATTCCATTCCATTCCATTCCATTCCATTCCATTCCATTCCTTTCGATTCCATACGATTCCATTCCATTCCATTCCATTCCAATCCATTCCGTTCTACTCGGGTTGATTCCATTCCATTCCATTCCATTCCATTCCATTCCATTCCATTCCATTTCAATCCATTCCATTCTACTCGGGTTGATTCCATTCCATTCCATTCCATTCCATTCCATTCCATTCCATTCCATTCGATTCCATTCGATTCCATTCTATTCCATTCCATTCCATTCCATTAAATTTCATTCCATTCCATTCCAGTCCATTCCATTCCATTCCATTCCATTCCGTTTGATTCCATTCCATTCCATTCCAATCCAATCCATTCCATTCTACTCGGGTTGATTCCATTCCATTCCATTCCATTCCATTCCATTCCATTCCATTCCATTCCGTTCCATTCCAATCCATTCCATTCTACTCGGGTTGATTCCATTCCATTTCATTCCATTCCATTCCATTCCATTCCAATCCATTCCATTCTACTCGGGTTTATTCCATTCCATTCCATTCCATTCCGTTCCATTCCATTCCATTCCATTCCGTTCCAATCCATTCCATTCAACTCGGGTTGATTCCATTCAATTCCATTCCATTCCATTAAATTTTATTCCATTCCATTCCATTCCATTCCTTTCCATTCCATTCCATTCCATTCCATTCCTTTCGATTCCATACGATTCCATTCCATTCCATTCCATTCCAATCAATTCCGTTCTACTCGGGTTGATTCCATTCCATTCCATTCCATTCCACTCGATTCCATTCCATTCCATTTCAATCCATTCCATTCTACTCGGGTTGATTCCATTCCATTCCATTCCATTCCATTCCATTCAATTCCATTCCATTCCATTCCAGTCCATTCCAATCCATTCCATTCTACTCGGGTTGATTCCATTCCATTCCATTCCATTCCATTCCATTCCATTCCTTTCGATTCCATTCCATTCCATTCCATTCCATTCCATTCCATTCCATTCCATTCCATTCCATTCCATTCCATTCCATTCCATTCCATTCTATTGCATTCCATTCCATTCCATTCCATTCCGTTCTACTCGGGTTGATTCCAATCTATTCCATTCCATTCTATTCCGTTACATTCCATTCCATTCCATTCCATTCCTTTCGATTCCATTCCATTCCATTCCATTCCATTCCATTCCATCCCATTCCATTCCATTCCATTCCATTCCATTCCATTCCATTCCATTCCATTTCAATCCATTCCCTTCTCCTCGGGTTGATTCCATTCCATTCCATTCCATTCCTTTCCATTCCATTCCATTCCATTCCATTCCTTTCGATTCCATACGATTCCATTCCATTCCATTCCATTCCAATCAATTCCGTTCTACTCGGGTTGATTCCATTCCATTCCATTCCATTCCACTCGATTCCATTCCATTCCATTTCAATCCATTCCATTCTACTCGGGTTGATTCCATTCCATTCCATTCCATTCCATTCCATTCAATTCCATTCCAATCCATTCCAGTCCATTCCAATCCATTCCATTCTACTCGGGTTGATTCCATTCCATTCCATTCCATTCCATTCCATTCCATTCCTTTCGATTCCATTCCATTCCATTCCATTCCATTCCATTCCATTCCATTCCATTCCATTCCATTCCATTCCATTCCATTCCATTCTAGTGCATTCCATTCCATTCTATTGCATTCCATTCCATTCCATTCCATTCCGTTCTACTCGGGTTGATTCCAATCTATTCCATTCCATTCTATTCCGTTACATTCCATTCCATTCCATTCCATTCCTTTCGATTCCATTCCATTCCATTCCATTCCATTCCATTCCATCCCATTCCATTCCATTCCATTCCATTCCATTCCATTCCATTCCATTCCATTTCAATCCATTCCCTTCTCCTCGGGTTGATTCCATTACATTCCATTCCATTCCATTCCATTCCATTCCTTTCAATTCCATTGCATTCCATTCCATTCCATTCCATTCCATTCCATTCCATTCCATTCCATTCCATTCTATTGCATTCCATTCCATTCCATTCCATTCCGTTCTACTCGGGTTGAATCCAATCTATTCCATTCCATTCTATTCCGTTACATTCCATTCCATTCCATTCCATTCCATTCCGTTCCATTCCATTCCATTCCATTCCAGTCCATTCCAATCCATTCCATTCTACTCGGGTTGATTCCATTCCATTCCATTCCATTCCATTACATTCCATTCCAATCCATTCCATTCTACTTGTGTTGATTCCATTCCATTCCATTCCATTCCATTCCATTCCATTCCATTCCATTCCATTCCATTCCATTCCATTCGGTTCCATTCCATTCCAATCCATTCCATTCCATTCCATTAAATTTTATTCCATTCCATTCCATTCCATTCCTTTCCTTTCCATTCCATTCCATTCCATTCCATTACGTTGTACTCGGGTTGATTTCATTCCATTCCATTCCATTCCATTCCATTCCATTCCATTCCATTCCGTTCCATTCGATTCCATTCCATTCCATTCCATTCGATTCCATTCCATTCCATTCCATTCCAATCCATTCCGTTCTACTCGGGTTGATTCCATTCCATTCCATTCCATTCCATTCGATTCCATTGCATTCCATTTCAATCCATTCCATTCTACTCGGGTTGATTCCATTCCATTCCATTCCATTCCATTCCATTCCATTCCATTCCATTCCATTCCAATCCATTCCATTCTACTCGTGTTGATTCCATTCCATTCCATTCCATTCCATTCCATTCCATTCCATTCCATTCCATTCCATTCCATTCCATTTCATTCCATTCCAATCCATTCCATTCAACTCGGGTTGATTCCATTCCATTCCATTCCATTCCATTCCATTCCATTCCATTAAATTTTATTCCATTCCATTCCATTCCATTCCTTTCCATTCCATTCCATTCCATTACGTTCTACTCGGGTTGATTTCATTCCATTCCATTCCATTCCATTCCATTCCATTCCACTCCATTCCATTCCATTCCATTCAATTCCATTCCATTCCATTCCAGTCCATTCCAATCCATTCCATTCTACTCGGGTTGATTCCATTCCATTCCATTCCATTCCATTCCATTCCATTCCTTTCGATTCCATTCCATTCCATTCCATTCCATTCCATTCCATTCCATTCCATTCTATTGCATTCCATTCCATTCCATTCCATTCCGTTCTACTCGGGTTGATTCCAATCTATTCCATTCCATTCTATTCCGTTACATTCCATTCCATTCCATTCCATTCCATTCCGTTCCATTCCATTCCATTCCATTCCAGTCCATTCCAATCCATTCCATTCTACTCGGGTTGATTCCATTCCATTCCATTCCATTCCATTACATTCCATTCCAATC
Source organism: Gorilla gorilla gorilla (assembly GCF_029281585.2). Taxonomy (NCBI): domain Eukaryota; kingdom Metazoa; phylum Chordata; class Mammalia; order Primates; family Hominidae; genus Gorilla; species Gorilla gorilla. The sequence goes on from NC_073241.2 coordinate 17,382,256, forward strand.
CATTCCATTCTACTTGTGTTGATACCATTCCATTCCATTCCATTCCATTCCATTCCATTCCATTCCATTCCATTCCTTTCGATTCCATACGATTCCATTCCATTCCATTCCATTCCAATCCATTCCGTTCTACTCGGGTTGATTCCATTCCATTCCATTCCATTCCATTCCATTCCATTCCATTCCATTTCAATCCATTCCATTCTACTCGGGTTGATTCCATTCCATTCCATTCCATTCCATTCCATTCCATTCCATTCGATTCCATTCGATTCCATTCTATTCCATTCCATTCCATTCCATTAAATTTCATTCCATTCCATTCCAGTCCATTCCATTCCATTCCATTCCATTCCGTTTGATTCCATTCCATTCCATTCCAATCCAATCCATTCCATTCTACTCGGGATGATTCCATTCCATTCCATTCCATTCCATTCCATTCCATTCCATTCCGTTCCATTCCAATCCATTCCATTCTACTCGGGTTGATTCCATTCCATTTCATTCCATTCCATTCCATTCCATTCCAATCCATTCCATTCTACTCGGGTTTATTCCATTCCATTCCATTCCATTCCGTTCCATTCCATTCCATTCCATTCCGTTCCAATCCATTCCATTCAACTCGGGTTGATTCCATTCAATTCCATTCCATTCCATTAAATTTTATTCCATTCCATTCCATTCCATTCCTTTCCATTCCATTCCATTCCATTACGTTCTACTCGGGTTGATTTCATTCCATTCCATTCCATTCCATTCCATTCCATTCCATTCCATTCCATTCCTTTCGATTCCATACGATTCCATTCCATTCCATTCCATTCCAATCAATTCCGTTCTACTCGGGTTGATTCCATTCCATTCCATTCCATTCCACTCGATTCCATTCCATTCCATTTCAATCCATTCCATTCTACTCGGGTTGATTCCATTCCATTCCATTCCATTCCATTCCATTCAATTCCATTCCATTCCATTCCAGTCCATTCCAATCCATTCCATTCTACTCGGGTTGATTCCATTCCATTCCATTCCATTCCATTCCATTCCATTCCTTTCGATTCCATTCCATTCCATTCCATTCCATTCCATTCCATTCCATTCCATTCCATTCCATTCCATTCCATTCCATTCCATTCTATTGCATTCCATTCCATTCCATTCCATTCCGTTCTACTCGGGTTGATTCCAATCTATTCCATTCCATTCTATTCCGTTACATTCCATTCCATTCCATTCCATTCCTTTCGAATCCATTCCATTCCATTCCATTCCATTCCATTCCATCCCATTCCATTCCATTCCATTCCATTCCATTCCATTCCATTCCATTCCATTTCAATCCATTCCCTTCTCCTCGGGTTGATTCCATTCCATTCCATTCCATTCCATTCCATTCCATTCCATACCAATCCAGTCCATTCCATTCCATTCCGTTCCATTCCATTCCATTCCATTCCAGTCCATTCCAATCCATTCCATTCTACTCGGGTTGATTCCATTCCATTCCATTCCATTCCATTACATTCCATTCCAATCCATTCCATTCTACTTGTGTTGATTCCATTCCATTCCATTCCATTCCATTCCATTCCATTCCATTCCATTCCATTCCATTCCATTCGGTTCCATTCCATTCCAATCCATTCCATTCCATTCCATTAAATTTTATTCCATTCCATTCCATTCCATTCCTTTCCTTTCCATTCCATTCCATTCCATTCCATTACGTTGTACTCGGGTTGATTTCATTCCATTCCATTCCATTCCATTCCATTCCATTCCATTCCATTCCGTTCCATTCGATTCCATTCCATTCCATTCCATTCGATTCCATTCCATTCCATTCCATTCCAATCCATTCCGTTCTACTCGGGTTGATTCCATTCCATTCCATTCCATTCCATTCGATTCCATTGCATTCCATTTCAATCCATTCCATTCTACTCGGGTTGATTCCATTCCATTCCATTCCATTCCATTCCATTCCATTCCATTCCATTCCATTCCATTCCAATCCATTCCATTCTACTCGTGTTGATTCCATTCCATTCCATTCCATTCCATTCCATTCCATTCCATTCCATTCCATTCCATTCCATTCCATTCCATTTCATTCCATTCCATTCCAATCCATTCCATTCAACTCGGGTTGATTCCATTCCATTCCATTCCATTCCATTCCATTCCATTCCATTAAATTTTATTCCATTCCATTCCATTCCATTCCTTTCCATTCCATTCCATTCCATTCCATTCCATTCCATTCCATTCAATTCCATTCCATTCCATTCCATTTCATTCCATTCCATTCCATTCCAATCCATTCCATTCAACTCGGGTTGATTCCATTCAATTCCATTCCATTCCATTCCATTCCATTAAATTTTATTCCATTCCATTCCATTCCATTCCATTCCATTCCATTCCATTCCATTCCTTTCGATTCCATACGATTCAATTCCATTCCATTCCATTCCAATCCAGTCCGTTCTACTCGGGTTGATTCCATTCCATTCCATTCCATTCCATTCGATTCCATTCCATTCCATTTCAATCCATTCCATTCTACTCGGGTTGATTCCATTCCATTCCATTCCATTCCATTCCATTCCATTCCATTCCATTCCAGTCCATTCCTATCCATTCCATTCTACTCGGGTTGATTCCATTCCGTTCCATTCCATTCCATTCCATTCCATTCCATTCCATTCCTTTCGATTCCATTCCATTCCATTCCATTCCGTTCCATTCCATTCCATTCCATTCTATTGCATTCCATTCCATTCCATTCCAATCCGTTCTACTCGGGTTGATTCCAATCTATTCCATTCCATTCCATTCCGTTACATTCCATTCCATTCCATTCCATTCCATTCCGTTCCATTCCATTCCATTCCATTCCAGTCCATTCCAATCCATTCCATTCTACTCGGGTTGATTCCATTCCATTCCATTCCATTCCATTACGTTCCATTCCAATCCATTCCATTCTACTCGGGTTGATTCCATTCCATTCCATTCCATTCCATTCCATTCCATTCCATTCGATTCCATTCCATTCCATTCCATTCCATTCCATTCCATTAAATTTTATTCCATTCCATTCCATTCCATTCCTTTCCTTTTAATTCCATTCCATTCCATTCCATTCCATTCCATTCCATTCCATTCCATTCCATTCCAATCCATTCCGTTCTACTCGGGTTGATTCCATTCCATTCCATTCCATTCCATTCCATTCCATTCCATTCCATTCCATTCCATTCAATTCCATTCCATTCCATTCCTTTAAATTCCCTTCCATTCCATTCCATTCCATTAAATTCCATTCCATTCCATTCCATTCCATTCCGTTCTACTCGGGTTGATTGCATTCCATTCCATTCCATTCCATTCCATTCCATTCCATTCCATTCCATTCCATTCCATTCCATTCCATTCCATTCGATTCCATTCCATTCCATTCCATTCCAATCCATTCCATTCTACTCGGGTTGTTTCCATTCCATTCCATTCCATTCCATTCCATTCCATTCCATTCCATTCCATTCCATTCCATTCCTTTCCATTCCATTCGATTCCATTCCATTCCATTCCAATCCATTCCATTCTACTCGGGTTGATTTGATTCCATTCCATTCCATTCCATTCCATTCCAGTCCAGTCCAGTCCATTCCAATCAATTCCATTATACTCGGGTTGATTCCATTCCATTCCATTCCATTCCATTCCATTCCATTCAAATCCATTCCATTCTACTCGGGTTGATTCCATTCCATTCCATTCCATTCCATTCCGTTCTACTCTGGTTGAATTCATTCCTTTCCATTGCATTCCATTCCATTCCATTCCATTCTATGCCATTCGATTCCATTCCATTCCATTTCAATCAATTCCGTTCTATTCGGGTTGATTCCATTCCATTCCATTCCATTCCATTCCATTCCATTCCATTCCAGTCCATTCCAATCCATTCCATTCTACTCGGGTTGATTCCATTCGATTCCATTCCTTTCCATTGGATTCCATTCCATTCCATTCCATTCCATTCCGTTCCATTCGATTCGATTCCATTCCATTCCAATCCATTCCATTCCATTCCATTCCATTCCATTCCTTTCCATTCCATTGGATTCCATTCCATTCCATTCCATTCCATTCCATTCCATTCCATTCCTTTCCATTCCATTCCATTCCATTCCGTTCTACTCGGGTTGATTCCATTCTATTCCATTCCATTCCATTCGATTCCATTCGATTCCATTCTATTCCATTCCATTCCATTCCATTAAATTTCATTCCATTCCATTCCATTCCATTCCATTCCATTCCGTTCGATTCCATTCCATTCCATTCCAATCCAATCCATTCCATTCTACTCGGGTTGATTCCATTCCATTCCATTCCATTCCATTCCATTCCATTCCGTTCCATTCCAATCCATTCCATTCTACTCGGGTTGATTCCATTCCATTTCATTCCATTCCATTCCATTCCATTCTAATCCATTCCATTCTACTCGGGTTGATTCCATTCCATTCCATTCCATTCCATTCCATTCCATTCCATTCCATTCCGTTCCAATCCATTCCATTCAACTCGGGTTGATTCCATTCAATTCCATTCCATTCCATTCCATTCCATTCCATTCCATTCCATTAAATTTTATTCCATTCCATTCCACTCCATTCCTTTCCATTCCATTCCATTCCATTACGTTCTACTCGGGTTGATTTCATTCCATTCCATTCCATTCCATTCCATTCCATTCCATTCCATTCCTTTCGATTCCATACGATTCCATTCCATTCCATTCCATTCCAATCAATTCCGTTCTACTCGGGTTGATTCCATTCCATTCCATTCCATTCCACTCGATTCCATTCCATTCCATTTCAATCCATTCCATTCTACTCGGGTTGATTCCATTCCATTCCATTCCATTCCATTCCATTCAATTCCATTCCATTCCATTCCAGTCCATTCCAATCCTTTCCATTCCACTCGGGTTGATTCCATTCCTTTCCATTCCATTCCATTCCATTCCATTCCATTCCATTCCATTCCATTCCTTTCGATTCCATTCCATTCCATTCCATTCCATTCCATTCCATTCCATTCCATTCCATTCCATTCCATTCCATTCCATTCCATTCCATTCTATTGCATTCCATTCCATTCCATTCCATTCCATTCTACTCGGGTTGATTCCAATCTACTCCATTCCATTCTATTCCGTTACATTCCATTCCATTCCATTCCATTCCATTCCGTTCCATTCCATTCCATTCCATTCCAGTCCATTCCAATCCATTCCATTCTACTCGGGTTGATTCCATTCCATTCCATTCCATTCCATTACATTCCATTCCAATCCATTCCATTCTACTTGGGTTGATACCATTCCATTCCATTCCATTCCATTCCATTCCATTCCATTCCATTCCATTCGATTCCATTCCATTCCATTCCATTCCATTAAATTTTATTCCATTCCATTCCATTCCATTCCTTTCCATTCCATTCCATTCCATTACGTTCTACTCGGGTTGATTTCATTCCATTCCATTCCATTCCATTCCATTCCATTCCATTCCATTCCTTTCGATTCCATACGATTCCATTCCATTCCATTCCATTCCAATCCATTCCGTTCTACTCGGGTTGATTCCATTCCATTCCATTCCATTCCATTCCATTCCATTCCATTCCATTCCATTTCAATCCATTCCATTCTACTCGGGTTGATTCCATTCCATTCCATTCCATTCCATTCCATTCCATTCCATTCCATTCCATTCCATTCCATTCCATTCCAGTCCATTCCTATCCATTCCATTCTACTCGGGTTGATTCCATTCCGTTCCATTCCATTCCATTCCATTCCATTCCTTTCGATTCCATTCCATTCCATTCCATTCCATTCCATTCCATTCCATTCCATTCCATTCCTTTCCATTCTATTGCATTCCATTCCATTCCATTCCATTCCGTTCTACTCGGGTTGATTCCAATCTATTCCATTCCATTCCATTCCGTTACATTCCATTCCATTCCATTCCATTCCATTCCATTCCATTCCATTCCGTTCCATTCCATTCCATTCCATTCCAGTCCATTCCAATCCATTCCATTCTACTCGGGTAGATTCCATTCCATTCCATTCCATTCCATTCCATTCCATTCCATTCCATTACTTTCCATTCCAATCCATTCCATTCTACTCGGGTTGATTCCATTCCATTCCATTCCATTCCATTCCATTCCATTACATTACATTCCATTCCAATCCATTCCATTCTTCTCGGGTTGATTCCATTCCATTCCATTCCATTCCATTCCATTCCATTCCGTTCTACTCTGGTTGAATTCATTCCTTTCCATTGCATTCCATTCCATTCCATTCCATTCTATGCCATTCGATTCCATTCCATTCCATTTCAATCAATTCCGTTCTACTCGGGTTGATTCCATTCCATTCCATTCCATTCCATTCCATTTCATTCCATTCCGTTCGATTCCATTCCATTCCATTCCAATCCAATCCATTCCATTCTACTCGGGTTGATTCCATTCCATTCCATTCCATTCCATTCCATTCCATTCCGTTCCATTCCAATCCATTCCATTCTACTCGGGTTGATTCCATTCCATTTCATTCCATTCCATTCCATTCCATTCCAATCCATTCCATTCTACTCGGGTTGATTCCATTCCATTCCATTCCATTCCATTCCATTCCATTCCATTCCATTCCATTCCGTTCCAATCCATTCCATTCAACTCGGGTTGATTCCATTCCATTCCATTCCATTCCATTCCATTCCATTCCATTCCATTCCATTCCATTAAATTTTATTCCATTCCATTCCACTCCATTCCTTTCCATTCCATTCCATTCCATTACGTTCTACTCGGGTTGATTTCATTCCATTCCATTCCATTCCATTCCATTCCATTCCATTCCATTCCATTCCATTCCTTTCGATTCCATACGATTCCATTCCATTCCATTCCATTCCAATCAATTCCGTTCTACTCGGGTTGATTCCATTCCATTCCATTCCATTCCACTCGATTCCATTCCATTCCATTTCAATCCATTCCATTCTACTCGGGTTGATTCCATTCCATTCCATTCCATTCCATTCCATTCAATTCCATTCCATTCCATTCCAGTCCATTCCAATCCTTTCCATTCCACTCGGGTTGATTCCATTCCTTTCCATTCCATTCCATTCCATTCCATTCCATTCCATTCCATTCCATTCCATTCCATTCCATTCCTTTCGATTCCATTCCATTCCATTCCATTCCATTCCATTCCATTCCATTCCATTCCATTCCATTCCATTCCATTCCATTCTATTGCATTCCATTCCATTCCATTCCATTCCATTCTACTCGGGTTGATTCCAATCTACTCCATTCCATTCTATTCCGTTACATTCCATTCCATTCCATTCCATTCCATTCCGTTCCATTCCATTCCATTCCATTCCAGTCCATTCCAATCCATTCCATTCTACTCGGGTTGATTCCATTCCATTCCATTCCATTCCATTACATTCCATTCCAATCCATTCCATTCTACTTGGGTTGATACCATTCCATTCCATTCCATTCCATTCCATTCCATTCCATTCCATTCCATTCGATTCCATTCCATTCCATTCCATTCCATTAAATTTTATTCCATTCCATTCCATTCCATTCCTTTCCATTCCATTCCATTCCATTACGTTCTACTCGGGTTGATTTCATTCCATTCCATTCCATTCCATTCCATTCCATTCCATTCCTTTCGATTCCATACGATTCCATTCCATTCCATTCCATTCCAATCCATTCCGTTCTACTCGGGTTGATTCCATTCCATTCCATTCCATTCCATTCCATTCCATTCCATTCCATTCCATTCCATTTCAATCCATTCCATTCTACTCGGGTTGATTCCATTCCATTCCATTCCATTCCATTCCATTCCATTCCATTCCATTCCATTCCATTCCAGTCCATTCCTATCCATTCCATTCTACTCGGGTTGATTCCATTCCGTTCCATTCCATTCCATTCCATTCCATTCCTTTCGATTCCATTCCATTCCATTCCATTCCATTCCATTCCATTCCATTCCATTCCATTCCATTCCTTACCATTCTATTGCATTCCATTCCATTCCATTCCATTCCGTTCTACTCGGGTTGATTCCAATCTATTCCATTCCATTCCATTCCGTTACATTCCATTCCATTCCATTCCATTCCATTCCATTCCATTCCATTCCGTTCCATTCCATTCCATTCCATTCCAGTCCATTCCAATCCATTCCATTCTACTCGGGTTGATTCCATTCCATTCCATTCCATTCCATTCCATTCCATTCCATTCCATTACTTTCCATTCCAATTCATTCCATTCTACTCGGGTTGATTCCATTCCATTCCATTCCATTCCATTCCATTCCATTACATTACATTCCATTCCAATCCATTCCATTCTTCTCGGGTTGATTCCATTCCATTCCATTCCATTCCATTCCATTCCATTCCGTTCTACTCTGGTTGAATTCATTCCTTTCCATTGCATTCCATTCCATTCCATTCCATTCTATGCCATTCGATTCCATTCCATTCCATTTAAATCAATTCCGTTCTACTCGGGTTGATTCCATTCCATTCCATTCCATTCCATTCCATTCCATTCCATTCCATTCCATTCCATTCCAGTCCATTCCAATGCATTCCATTCTACTCGGGTTGATTCCATTCGATTCCATTCCATTCCATTGGATTCCATTCCATTCCATTCCATTCCATTCCGTTCCATTCGATTCGATTCCATTCCATTCCAATCCATTCCATTCCATTCCATTCCATTCCATTCCTTTCCATTCCATTGGATTCCATTCCATTCCATTCCATTCCATTCCATTCCATTCCATTCCTTTCCATTCCATTCCATTCCATTCCGTTCTACTCGGGTTGATTCCATTCTATTCCATTCCATTCCATTCGATTCCATTCGATTCCATTCTATTCCATTCCATTCCATTCCATTAAATTTCATTCCATTCCATTCCATTCCATTCCATTCCATTCCATTCCATTCCGTTCGATTCCATTCCATTCCATTCCAATCCAATCCATTCCATTCTACTCGGGTTGATTCCATTCCATTCCATTCCATTCCATTCCATTCCATTCCGTTCCATTCCAATCCATTCCATTCTACTCGGGTTGATTCCATTCCATTTCATTCCATTCCATTCCATTCCATTCCAATCCATTCAATTCTACTCGGGTTGATTCCATTCCATTCCATTCCATTCAATTCCATTCCATTCCATTCCGTTCCAATCCATTCCATTCAACTCGGGTTGATTCCATTCAATTCCATTCCATTCCATTCCATTCCATTAAATTTTATTCCATTCCATTCCATTCCATTCCTTTCCATTCCATTCCATTCCATTACGTTCTACTCGGGTTGATTTCATTCCATTCCATTCCATTCCATTCCATTCCATTCCATTCCATTCCATTCCATTCCATTCCATTCCTTTCGATTCCATACGATTCCATTCCATTCCATTCCATTCCAATCAATTCCGTTCTACTCGGGTTGATTCCATTCCATTCCATTCCATTCCACTCGATTCCATTCCATTCCATTTCAATCCATTCCATTCTACTCGGGTTGATTCCATTCCATTCCATTCCATTCCATTCCATTCAATTCCATTCCATTCCATTCCAGTCCATTCCAATCCATTCCATTCTACTCGGGTTGATTCCATTCCATTCCATTCCATTCCATTCCATTCCATTCCTTTCAATTCCATTCCATTCCATTCCATTCCATTCCATTCCATTCCATTCCATTCCATTCCATTCCATTCTATTGCATTCCATTCCATTCCATTCCATTCCGTTCTACTCGTGTTGATTCCAATCTATTCCATTCCATTCTATTCCGTTACATTCCATTCCATTCCATTCCATTCCATTCCGTTCCATTCCATTCCATTCCATTCCAGTCCATTCCAATCCATTCCATTCTACTCGGGTTGATTCCATTCCATTCCATTCCATTCCATTCCATTCCATTCCATTCCATTCCATTTCAATCCATTCCATTCTACTCGGGTTGATTCCATTCCATTCCATTCCATTCCATTCCATTCCATTCCATTCCATTCCAGTCCATTCCTATCCATTCCATTCTACTCGGGTTGATTCCATTCCGTTCCATTCCATTCCATTCCATTCCATTCCATTCCTTTCGATTCCATTCCATTCCATTCCATTCCATTCCATTCCATTCCATTCCATTCCATTCCATTCCATTCCATTCTATTGCATTCCATTCCATTACATTCCATTCCGTTCTACTCGGGTTGATTCCAATCTATTCCATTCCATTCCATTCCGTTACATTCCATTCCATTCCATTCCATTCCATTCCGTTCCATTCCGTTCCATTCCATTCCATTCCATTCCAGTCCATTCCAATCCATTCCATTCTACTCGGGTTGATTCCATTCCATTCCTTTCCTTTCCATTCCATTCCATTCCATTCCATTCCATTCCATTCCTTTCGATTCCATTCCATTCCATTCTATTCCAATCCATTCCGTTCTACTCGGGTTGATTCCATTCCATTCCATTCCATTCCATTCCATTCCATTCCATTCCATTCCTTTAAATTCCCTTCCATTCCATTCCATTCCATTAAATTCCATTCCATTGCATTCCATTCCATTCCGTTCTACTCGCGTTGATTCCATTCCATTCCATTCCATTCCATTCCATTCCATTCCATTCGATTCCATTCGATTCCATTCGATTCCATTCCATTCCATTCCATTCCAATCCATTCCATTCTACTCGGGTTGATTCCATTCCATTCCATTCCATTCCATTCCATTCCATTCCATTCCATGCCATTCCATTCCATTCCATTCCATTCGATTCCATTCCATTCCATTCCAATCCATTCCATTCTACTCGGGTTGATTTGATTCAATTCCATTCCATTCCATTCCATTCCAGTCCAGTCCAGTCCATTCCAATCCATTCCATTCTACTCGGGTTGATTCCATTCCATTCCATTCCATTCCATTCCATTCCATTCCAATCCATTCCATTCTACTCGGGTTGATTCCATTCCATTCCATTCCATTCTATTCCACTCCATTCCATTTCATTCCATTCCATTCCATTCCATTCCATTCCATTCCATTCCATTCCAATCCATTCCATTCTACTCGGGTTGATTTGATTCCATTCCATTCCATTCCATTCCATTCAATTCCATTCCATTCCATTCCAGTCCATTCCAATCCATTCCATTCTACTCGGGTTGATTCCATTCCATTCAATTCCATTCCATTCCATTCCATTCCATTCCATTCCATTCCATTCCTTTCGATTCCATTCCATTCCATTCCATTCCATTCCATTCCATTCCATTCCATTCCATTCCATTCTATTGCATTCCATTCCATTCCATTCCATTCCGTTCTACTCGGGTTGATTCCAATCTATTCCATTCCATTCTATTCCGTTATATTCCATTCCATTCCATTCCATTCCATTCCGTTCCATTCCATTCCATTCCATTCCAGTCCATTCCAATGCATTCCATTCTACTCTGGTTGATTCCATTCCATTCCATTCCATTTCATTACATTCCATTCCAATCCATTCCATTCTACATGGGTTGATACCATTCCATTCCATTCCATTCCATTCCATTCCATTCCATTCCATTCCATTCCATTCGATTGCATTCCATTCCATTCCATTAAATTTTATTCCATTCCATTCCATTCCATTCCTTTCCTTTCCATTAGATTCCATTCCATTCCATTACGTTCTACTCGGGTTGATTTCATTCCATGCCATTCTATTCCATTCCATTCCAATCCACTCCGTTCTACTCGGGTTGATTCCATTCCATTCCATTCCATTCCATTCGATTCCATTCCATTCCATTTCAATACATTCCATTCTACTCGGGTTGATTCCATTCCATTCCATTCCATTCCATTCCATTCCATTCCATTCCATTCCATTCCATTCCATTCGATTCCATTCCATTCCGTTCTACTCGGGTTGATTCTATTCCATTCCATTCCATTCCATTCCATTCCATTGCATTCCATTCCATTCCATTCGATTCCAGTCCATTCCAATCCATTCCATTCTACTCGGTTTGATTCCATTCCATTCCATTCCATTCCATTCCATTCCATTCCATTCCATTCCATTCCATTCCTTTCGATTCCATTCCATTCCATTCCATTCCATAGCATTCCATTCCATTCCATTCCATTCCATTCCATTCCATTCCATTCCATTCCATTGCATTGCATTCCATTCCATTCCATTCCATTCCGTTCTACTCGGGTTGATTCCAATCTATTCCATTCCATACCATTCCGTTACATTCCATTCCATTCCATTCCATTCCATTCCGTTCCATTCCATTCCATTCCAGTCCAGTCCATTCCAATCCATTCCATTCTACTCGGGTTGATTCCATTACATTCCATTCCAATCCATTCCATTCTACTCGGGTTGATTCCATTCCAATCCATTCCATTCCATTCCATTCCATTCCATTCCATTCCATTCGATTCCATTCCATTCCATTCCATTCCATTCCATTCCATTCCATTCCATTCCATTCCATTAAATTTTATTCCATTCCATTCCATTCCATTCCTTTCCTTTCCATTCCATTCCATTCCATTCCAATCCATTCCATTCTACTCGGTTTGATTCCATTCCATACCATTCCATTCCATTCCATTCCATTCCATTCCATTCCATTCCATTCCTTTCGATTCCATTCCATTCCATTCCATTCCATTGCATTCCATTCCATTCCATTGCATTCCATTCCATTCCATTCCATTCCATTCCATTCCATTCCATTCCATTCCATTCGATTCCATTCGATTCCATTCGATTCCATTCCATTCCATTCCATTCCAATCCATTCCATTCTACTCGGGTTGATTCCATTCCATTCCATTCCATTCCATTCCATTCCATTCCATTCCATTCCATTCCATTCCATTCCATTCCATTCCATTCCATTCCATTCCATTCCATTCGATTCCATTCCATTCCATTCCAATCCATTCCATTCTACTCGGGTTGATTTGATTCAATTCCATTCCATTCCATTCCATTCCAGTCCAGTCCAGTCCATTCCAATCCATTCCATTCTACTCGGGTTGATTCCATTCCATTCCATTCCATTCCATTCCATTCCATTCCAATCCATTCCATTCTACTCGGGTTGATTCCATTCCATTCCATTCCATTCTATTCCACTCCATTCCATTTCATTCCATTCCATTCCACTCCATTCCATTCCATTCCATTCCATTCCAATCCATTCCATTCTACTCGGGTTGATTTGATTCCATTCCATTCCATTCCATTCCATTCAATTCCATTCCATTCCATTCCAGTCCATTCCAATCCATTCCATTCTACTCGGGTTGATTCCATTCCATTCCATTCCATTCCATTCCATTCCATTCCATTCCATTCCATTCCATTCCATTCCTTTCGATTCCATTCCATTCCATTCCATTCCATTCCATTCCATTCCATTCCATTCCATTCCATTCTATTGCATTCCATTCCATTCCATTCCATTCCGTTCTACTCGGGTTGATTCCAATCTATTCCATTCCATTCTATTCCGTTATATTCCATTCCATTCCATTCCATTCCATTCCGTTCCATTCCATTCCATTCCATTCCAGTCCATTCCAATGCATTCCATTCTACTCTGGTTGATTCCATTCCATTCCATTCCATTTCATTACATTCCATTCCAATCCATTCCATTCTACATGGGTTGATACCATTCCATTCCATTCCATTCCATTCCATTCCATTCCATTCCATTCCATTCGATTGCATTCCATTCCATTCCATTAAATTTTATTCCATTCCATTCCATTCCATTCCTTTCCTTTCCATTAGATTCCATTCCATTCCATTACGTTCTACTCGGGTTGATTTCATTCCATGCCATTCTATTCCATTCCATTCCAATCCACTCCGTTCTACTCGGGTTGATTCCATTCCATTCCATTCCATTCCATTCGATTCCATTCCATTCCATTTCAATACATTCCATTCTACTCGGGTTGATTCCATTCCATTCCATTCCATTCCATTCCATTCCATTCCATTCCATTCCATTCCATTCCATTCCATTCGATTCCATTCCATTCCGTTCTACTCGGGTTGATTCTATTCCATTCCATTCCATTCCATTCCATTCCATTGCATTCCATTCCATTCCATTCGATTCCAGTCCATTCCAATCCATTCCATTCTACTCGGTTTGATTCCATTCCATTCCATTCCATTCCATTCCATTCCATTCCATTCCATTCCATTCCTTTCGATTCCATTCCATTCCATTCCATTCCATAGCATTCCATTCCATTCCATTCCATTCCATTCCATTCCATTCCATTCCATTCCATTCCATTGCATTCCATTCCATTCCATTCCATTCCGTTCTACTCGGGTTGATTCCAATCTATTCCATTCCATACCATTCCGTTACATTCCATTCCATTCCATTCCATTCCATTCCGTTCCATTCCATTCCATTCCAATCCAGTCCATTCCAATCCATTCCATTCTACTCGGGTTGATTCCATTACATTCCATTCCAATCCATTCCATTCTACTCGGGTTGATTCCATTCCAATCCATTCCATTCCATTCCATTCCATTCCATTCCATTCCATTCCATTCCATTCGATTCCATTCCATTCCATTCCATTCCATTCCATTCCATTCCATTCCATTCCATTAAATTTTATTCCATTCCATTCCATTCCATTCCTTTCCTTTCCATTCCATTCCATTCCATTCCAATCCATTCCATTCTACTCGGTTTGATTCCATTCCATACCATTCCATTCCATTCCATTCCATTCCATTCCATTCCATTCCATTCCATTCCTTTCGATTCCATTCCATTCCATTCCATTCCATTGCATTCCATTCCATTCCATTCCATTCCATTCCATTCCATTCCATTCCATTCCATTCTATTGCATTCCATTCCATTCCATTCCATTCCGTTCTACTCGGGTTGATTCCAATGTATTCCATTCCATTCCATTCCGTTACATTCCATTCCATTCCATTCCATTCCATTCCGTTCCATTCCATTCCATTCCATTCCAGTCCATTCCAAACCATTCCATTCTACTCGGGTTGATTCCATTACATTCCATTCCAATCCATTCCATTCTACTCGGGTTGATTCCATTCCATTCCATTCCATTCCATTCTTTCCATTCCATTCCATTCCATTCCATTCCATTCCATTAAATTTTATTCCATTCCATTCCATTCCATTCCTTTCCTTTCCATTCCATTCCATTCCATTCCATTACGTTCGACTCGGGTTGATTTCATTCCATTCCATTCCATTCCATTCCATTCCATTCCATTCGATTCCATTCCATTCCATTTCAATCCATTCCATTCTACTCGGGTTGATTCCATTCCATTCCATTTGATTCCATTCCATTCCATTCCATTCCATTCCATTCCATTCCATTCCATTCTGTTCTACTCGGGTTGATTTCATTCTATTCCATTCCATTCCATTCCCTTCCATTCCATTCCATTCAATTCCATTCGATTCCAATCCATTCCATTCCTTTAAATTCCATTCCATTCCATTCCATTCCATTCCATTCCATTCCATTCCATTCCATTCCATTCCATTCCATTCCATTCCATTCCATTCCGTTCTACTCGGGTTGATTCCATTCCATTCCATTCCATTCCATTCCATTCCATTCGATTCCATTCCATTCCATTCCATTCCAATCCATTCCATTCCAATCCATTCCATTCTACTCGGGTAGATTCCATTCCATTACATTCCTTTCCAATCCATTCCATTCCATTCCATTCGATTCCATTCGATTCCATTCCATTCCATTCCATTAAATTCCATTCCATTCCATTCCATTCCATTCCATTCCATTCCATTCCATTCCATTCCATTCCATTCTACTCGGGTTGATTCCATTCCATTCCATTCCATTCCATTCCATTCCATTCAATTCCATTCCATTCCATTCCATTCCATTCCATTGCATTCCAATCCATTCCATTCTACTCGGGTTGATTTGATTCCATTCCATTCCATTCCATTCCATTTCATTCCATTCCATTCGATTCCATTCCATTCCAATCCTTTCCATTCCATTCCATTCCATTTCATTCCATTCCATTCCATTCCATTCGATTCGATTCCATTCCATTCCATTCCGTTCCATTCCTTTCTATTCGATTCCATTCCATTCCATTCCATTCCATTCCATTCCATTCCATTCCATTCCATTCCATTCCATTCCGTTCTACTGGGGTTCATTCCATTCCATTCCATTCCATTGCATTCTATTCCATTGAATTCCCTTCCTTTCTATTCCATTCCATTCCATTCCATTCCATTCCGTTCTACTCGGGTCGATTCCATTCCATTCCATTCCATTCCATTCCATTCCATTCCATTCCATTCCATTCCATTCCATTCGATTCCATTCCATTCCATTCCATTCCATTCCAATCCACTCCATTCTACTCGGGTTCATTCCATTCCATTCCATTCCATTCCATTCCATTCCATTCCATTCCATTCCATTCCATTCCATTCGGTTTCATTCGGTTCCATTCGATTACATTCCATTTCAATCCATTCCATTCCATTCCTTTCCGTTCCGTTCCGTTTCGTTCGTTCCGTTCTGTTCGGGTTGATTCCATTCTATTCCACTCCATTCCATTCGATTCCATTGGTTTCCATTCGATTCCATTCCATTCCATTCCACTCTATTCTATTGAATTCCATTCCATTCCATTCCATTCCATTGTATTCCAATCCATTCCTTTCTACTCGGGTTGATTCCATTCCATTCCATTCCGTTCCACTCCATTCCATTCCTTTCCATTCCATTCCATTTCATTGCATTTCAATCCATTCCATTCTACTCGGGTTGATTCCATTCCATTCCATTCCATTCCATTCCATTCCATTCCATTCCATTCCATTCCATTCCAATCCATTCCATTCTACTCGGGTTGATTCCATTCCATTCCTTTCCATTCCATTCCATTCCATTCCATTCCATTCCATTCCATTCTGTTCCGTTCCGTTCCATTCCATTCCATTCCATTACATTCCATTCCATTCCGTTCTACTCGGGTTGATTCCATTCCATTCCATTCCATTCCATTCCACTCCATTCGATTCCATTCCAATCCATTCCATTCCAATCCATTCCATTCTAATCGGGTAGATTCCATTCCATTCCATTCCATTCCATTCCATTCCATTCCATTCCATTCCATTCCATTCCATTCCATTCCATTTGATTCCATTCGATTCCATTCCATTCCATTCCATTCCAATCCATTCCATTCTACTCGGGTTGATTCCATTCCATTCCATTCCATTACATTACATTCCATCCCATTCCATTCCATTCCATTCCATTCCATTCCATTCCATTCCATTCCTTTCCATTCCATTGGATTCCATTCCATTCCATTCCATTCCATTCCATTCCATTCCATTCCTTTCCATTCCATTCCATTCCATTCCGTTCTACTCGGGTTGATTCCATTCTATTCCATTCCATTCCATTCGATTCCATTCCATTCCATTCCA
>NC_073241.2:17402500-17417500 GCF_029281585.2 Gorilla gorilla gorilla
TTCCATTCCATTCCATTACGTTCTACTCGGGTTGATTTCATTCCATTCCATTCCATTCCATTCCATTCCATTCCAATCCATTCCTTTCGATTCCATACGATTCCATTCCATTCCATTCCATTCCAATCCATTCCGTTCTACTCGGGTTGATTTCATTCCATTCCATTCCATTCCATTCCATTCCATTCCATTCCATTTCAATCCATTCCATTCTACTCGGGTTGATTCCATTCCATTCCATTCCATTCCATTCCATTCCATTCCATTCCAGTCCATTCCTATCCATTCCATTCTACTCGGGTTGATTCCATTCCGTTCCATTCCATTCCATTCCATTCCATTCCATTCCATTCCTTTCGATTCCATTCCATTCCATTCCATTCCATTCCATTCCATTCCATTCCATTCCATTCCATTCCATTCCATTCTATTGCATTCCATTCCATTCCATTCCATTCAGTTCTACTCGGCTTGATTCCAATCTATTCCATTCCATTCCATTCCGTTACATTCCATTCCATTCCATTCCATTCCATTCCATTCCATTCCGTTCCATTCCATTTCATTCCATTCCAGTCCATTCCAATCCATTCCATTCTACTCGGGTTGATTCCATTCCTTTCCTTTCCTTTCCATTCCATTCCATTCCATTCCATTCCATTCCATTCGATTCCATTCCATTCCATTCCATTCCAATCCATTCCGTTCTACTCGGGTTGATTCCATTCCATTCCATTCCATTCCATTCCATTCCATTCCATTCCATTCCATTCCGTTCCATTCCAATCCATTCCATTCTAGTCGGGTTGATTCCATTCCATTCCATTCCATTCCATTCCATTCCATTCCATTCCAATCCATTCCATTCTACTCAGGTTGATTCCATTCCATTCCATTCCATTCCATTCCATTCCATTCCATTCCAATCCATTCCATTCTACTCGGGTTGATTCCATTCAATTCAATTCCTTTCCATTCCATTCCATTCCATTCCATTCCATTCCTTTCCATTCCATTCCATTCCATTACGTTCTACTCGGGTTGATTTCATTCAATTCCATTCCATTCCATTCCATTCCATTCCATTCCATTCCATTCCATTCGATTCCATACGATTCCATTCCATTCCATTCCATTCCATCCCATTCCATTCCATTCCATTCCATTCCATTCCATTCCATTCCATTCAACTCGGGTTGATTTGATTCCATTCCATTCCATTCCATTCCATTCCATTCCTTTCGATTCCATACGATTCCATTCCATTCCATTCCATTCCAATCAATTCCGTTCTACTCGGGTTGATTCCATTCCATTCCATTCCATTCCACTCGATTCCATTCCATTCCATTTCAATCCATTCCATTCTACTCGGGTTGATTCCATTCCATTCCATTCCATTCCATTCCATTCAATTCCATTCCATTCCATTCCAGTCCATTCCAATCCATTCCATTCTACTCGGGTTGATTCCATTCCATTCAATTCCATTCCATTCCATTCCATTCCATTCCATTCCTTTCGATTCCATTCCATTCCATTCCATTCCATTCCATTCCATTCCATTCCATTCCATTCCATTCCATTCTATTGCATTCCATTCCATTCCATTCCATTCCATTCCGTTCTACTCGGGTTGATTCCAATCTATTCCATTCCATTCTATTCCATTCCATTCTATTCCATTCCATTCCATTCCATTCCATTCCGTTCCATTCCATTCCATTCCATTCCAGTCCATTCCAATCCATTCCATTCTACTCGGGTTGATTCCATTCCATTCCATTCCATTACATTACATTCCATTCCAATCCATTCCATTCTACTTGGGTTGATACCATTCCATTCCATTCCATTCCATTCCATTCCATTCCATTCCATTCCATTCCATTCCATTCGATTCCATTCCATTCCATTCCATTCCATTAAATTTTATTCCATTCCATTCCATTCCATTCCTTTCCATTCCATTCCATTCCATTGCATTCCATTACGTTCTACTCGGGTTGATTTCATTCCATTCCATTCCATTCCATTCCGTTCCATTCCATTCCATTCCATTCCTTTCGATTCCATACGATTCCATTCCATTCCATTCCATTCCAATCCATTCCGTTCTACTCGGGTTGATTTCATTCCATTCCATTCCATTCCATTCCATTCCATTCCATTCCATTCCATTCCATTCCATTTCAATCCATTCCATTCTACTCGGGTTGATTCCATTCCATTCCATTCCATTCCATTCCATTCCATTCCAGTCCATTCCTATCCATTGCATTCTACTAGGGTTGATTCCATTCCATTCCATTCCATTCCATTCCATTCCATTCCATTCCATTCCTTTCGATTCCATTCCATTCCATTCCATTCCATTCCATTCCATTCCATTCCATTCCATTCCATTCCATTCCATTCCATTCAATTCCATTCCATTCCATTCCATTCGATTCCATTCCATTCCATTCCAATCCATTCCATTCTACTCGGGTTCATTTGATTCCATTCCATTCCATTCCATTCCATTCCAGTCCAGTCCAGTCCATTCCAATCCATTCCATTCTACTCGGGTTGATTCCATTCCATTCCATTCCATTCCATTCCATTCCATTCCATTCCATTCCATTCCAATCCATTCCATTCTACTCCGGTTGATTCCATTCCATTCCATTCCATTCTATTCCACTCCATTCCATTACATTCCATTCCATTCCATTCCATTCCATTCCATTCCAATCCATTCCATTCTACTCGGGTTGATTTGATTCCATTCCATTCCATTCCATTCCATTCAATTCCATTCCATTCCATTCCAGTCCATTCCAATCCATTCCATTCTACTCGGGTTGATTCCATTCCATTCCATTCCATTCCATTCCATTCCATTCCATTCCATTCCATTCCATTCCTTTCGATTCCATTCCATTCCATTCCATTCCATTCCATTCCATTCCATTCCATTCCATTCCATTCCATTCTATTGCATTCCATTCCATTCCATTCCATTCCGTTCTACTCGGGTTGATTCCAATCTATTCCATTCCATTCTATTCCGTTACATTCCATTCCATTCCATTCCATTCCATTCCATTCCGTTCCATTCCATTCCATTCCATTCCAGTCCATTCCAATCCATTCCATTCTACTCGGGTTGATTCCATTCCATTCCATTCCATTTCATTACATTCCATTCCAATCCATTCCATTCTACTTGGGTTGATACCATTCCATTCCATTCCATTCCATTCCATTCCATTCCATTCCATTCCATTCGATTCCATTCCATTCCATTCCATTAAATTTTATTCCATTCCATTCCATTCCATTCCTTTCCTTTCCATTAGATTCCATTCCATTCCATTACGTTCTACTCGGGTTGATTTCATTCCATGCCATTCCATTCCATTCCATTCCAATCCATTCCGTTCTACTCGGGTTGATTCCATTCCATTCCATTCCATTCCATTCCATTCCATTCCATTCCGTTCTACTCGGGTTGATTCTATTCCATTCCATTCCATTCCATTCCATTCCATTGCATTCCATTCCATTCCATTCGATTCCAGTCCATTCCAATCCATTCCATTCTACTCGGTTTGATTCCATTCCATTCCATTCCATTCCATTCCATTCCATTCCATTCCATTCCTTTCGATTCCATTCCATTCCATTCCATTCCATTCCATTGCATTCCATTCCATTCCATTCCATTCCATTCCATTCCATTCCATTCCATTCCATTCCATTCCATTCCATTCCATTCCATTCCATTCCATTCTATTGCATTCCATTCCATTCCATTCCATTCCATTCAACTCGGGTTTATTCCATTCAATTCCATTCCATTCCATTCCATTCCATTCCATTCCATTAAATTTTATTCCATTCCATTCCACTCCATTCCTTTCCATTCCATTCCATTCCATTACGTTCTACTCGGGTTGATTTCATTCCATTCCATTCCATTCCATTCCATTCCATTCCATTCCATTCCATTCCATTCCATTCCTTTCGATTCCATACGATTCCATTCCATTCCATTCCATTCCAATCAATTCCGTTCTACTCGGGTTGATTCCATTCCATTCCATTCCATTCCACTCGATTCCATTCCATTCCATTTCAATCCATTCCATTCTACTCGGGTTGATTCCATTCCATTCCATTCCATTCCATTCCATTCAATTCCATTCCATTCCATTCCAGTCCATTCCTATCCTTTCCATTCCACTCGGGTTGATTCCATTCCTTTCCATTCCATTCCATTCCATTCCAATCCATTCCATTCCATTCCATTCCATTCCATTCCTTTCGATTCCATTCCATTCCATTCCATTCCATTCAATTCCATTCCATTCCATTCCAGTCCATTCCAATCCATTCCATTCTACTCGGGTTGATTCCATTCCATTCAATTCCATTCCATTCCATTCCATTCCATTCCATTCCTTTCGATTCCATTCCATTCCATTCCATTCCATTCCATTCCATTCCATTCCATTCCATTCCGTTCCATTCCATTCCATTCCATTCCAGTCCATTCCAATCCATTCCATTCTACTCGGGTTGATTCCATTCCATTCCATTCCATTACATTACATTCCATTCCAATCGATTCCATTCTACTTGGGTTGATACCATTCCATTCCATTCCATTCCATTCCATTCCATTCCATTCCATTCCATTCCATTCCATTCGATTCCATTCCATTCCATTCCATTCCATTAAATTTTATTCCATTCCATTCCATTCCATTCCTTTCCATTCCATTCCATTCCATTGCATTCCATTACGTTCTACTCGGGTTGATTTCATTCCATTCCATTCCATTCCATTCCATTCCATTCCATTCCATTCCATTCCTTTCGATTCCATACGATTCCATTCCATTCCATTCCATTCCAATCCATTCCGTTCTACTCGGGTTGATTTCATTCCATTCCATTCCATTCCATTCCATTCCATTCCATTCCATTCCATTTCAATCCATTCCATTCTACTCGGGTTGATTCCATTCCATTCCATTCCATTCCATTCCATTCCATTCCAGTCCATTCCTATCCATTCCATTCTACTAGGGTTGATTCCATTCCGTTCCATTCCATTCCATTCCATTCCATTCCTTTCGATTCCATTCCATTCCATTCCATTCCATTCCATTCCATTCCATTCCATTCCATTCCATTCCATTCCATTCCATTCCATTCCATTCAATTCCATTCCATTCCATTCCATTCGATTCCATTCCATTCCATTCCAATCCATTCCATTCTACTCGGGTTCATTTGATTCCATTCCATTCCATTCCATTCCATTCCAGTCCAGTCCAGTCCATTCCAATCCATTCCATTCTACTCGGGTTGATTCCATTCCATTCCATTCCATTCCATTCCATTCCATTCCATTCCATTCCAATCCATTCCATTCTACTCGGGTTGATTCCATTCCATTCCATTCCATTCTATTCCACTCCATTCCATTCCAGTCCATTCCAATCCATTCCATTCTACTCGGGTTGATTCCATTCCATTCCATTCCATTCCATTCCATTCCATTCCATTCCATTCCATTACATTACATTCCAATCCATTCCATTCTACTCGGGTTGATTTGATTCCATTCCATTCCATTCCATTCCATTCAATTCCATTCCATTCCATTCCAGTCCATTCCAATCCATTCCATTCTACTCGGGTTGATTCCATTCCATTCCATTCCATTCCATTCCATTCCATTCCATTCCATTCCATTCCTTTCGATTCCATTCCATTCCATTCCATTCCATTCCATTCCATTCCATTCCATTCCATTCCATTCCATTCCATTCCATTCTATTGCATTCCATTCCATTCCATTCCATTCCGTTCTACTCGGGTTGATTCCAATCTATTCCATTCCATTCTATTCCGTTACATTCCATTCCATTCCATTCCATTCCATTCCGTTCCATTCCATTCCATTCCATTCCAGTCCATTCCAATCCATTCCATTCTACTCGGGTTGATTCCATTCCATTCCATTCCATTTCATTACATTCCATTCCAATCCATTCCATTCTACTTGGGTTGATACCATTCCATTCCATTCCATTCCATTCCATTCCATTCCATTCCATTCGATTCCATTCCATTCCATTCCATTAAATTTTATTCCATTCCATTCCATTCCATTCCTTTCCTTTCCATTAGATTCCATTCCATTCCATTACGTTCTACTCGGGTTGATTTCATTCCATGCCATTCCATTCCATTCCATTCCAATCCATTCCGTTCTACTCGGGTTGATTCCATTCCATTCCATTCCATTCCATTCCATTCCATTCCATTCCATTCTATTCGATTCCATTCCATTCCATTTCAATACATTCCATTCTACTCGGGTTGATTCCATTCCATTCCATTCCATTCCATTCCATTCCATTCCATTCCATTCCATTCCATTCCATTCCATTCCATTCCATTCCGTTCTACTCGGGTTGATTCTATTCCATTCCATTCCATTCCATTCCATTCCATTGCATTCCATTCCATTCCATTCGATTCCAGTCCATTCCAATCCATTCCATTCTACTCGGTTTGATTCCATTCCATTCCATTCCATTCCATTCCATTCCATTCCATTCCATTCCTTTCGATTCCATTCCATTCCATTCCATTCCATTGCATTCCATTCCATTCCATTCCATTCCATTTCATTCCATTCCATTCCATTCCATTCCATTCCATTCCATTCCATTCCATTCCATTCCATTCCATTCCATTCTATTGCATTCCATTCCATTCCATTCCATTCCATTCAACTCGGGTTGATTCCATTCAATTCCATTCCATTCCATTCCATTCCATTCCATTCCATTAAATTTTATTCCATTCCATTCCACTCCATTCCTTTCCATTCCATTCCATTCCATTACGTTCTACTCGGGTTGATTTCATTCCATTCCATTCCATTCCATTCCATTCCATTCCATTCCATTCCATTCCATTCCATTCCATTCCATTCCATTCCTTTCGATTCCATACGATTCCATTCCATTCCATTCCATTCCAATCAATTCCGTTCTACTCGGGTTGATTCCATTCCATTCCATTCCATTCCACTCGATTCCATTCCATTCCATTTCAATCCATTCCATTCTACTCGGGTTGATTCCATTCCATTCCATTCCATTCCATTCCATTCAATTCCATTCCATTCCATTCCAGTCCATTCCTATCCTTTCCATTCCACTCGGGTTGATTCCATTCCTTTCCATTCCATTCCATTCCATTCCATTCCATTCCATTCCATTCCATTCCATTCCTTTCGATTCCATTCCATTCCATTCCATTCCATTCCATTCCATTCCATTCCATTCCATTCCATTCCATTCTATTGCATTCCATTCCATTCCATTCCATTCCATTCTACTCGGGTTGATTCCAATCTACTCCATTCCATTCTATTCCGTTACATTCCATTCCATTCCATTCCATTCCGTTCCGTTCCATTCCATTCCATTCCATTCCAGTCCATTCCAATCCATTCCATTCTACTCGGGTTGATTCCATTCCATTCCATTCCATTACATTACATTCCATTCCAATCCATTCCATTCTACTTGGGTTGATACCATTCCATTCCATTCCATTCCATTCCATTCCATTCCATTCCATTCCATTCGATTCCATTCCATTCCATTCCATTCCATTAAATTTTATTCCATTCCATTCCATTCCATTCCTTTCCATTCCATTCCATTCCTTTACGTTCTACTCGGGTTGATTTCATTCCATTCCATTCCATTCCATTCCATTCCATTCCATTCCTTTCGATTCCATACGATTCCATTCCATTCCATTCCATTCCAATCCATTCCGTTCTACTCGGGTTGATTCCATTCCATTCCATTCCATTCCATTCCATTCCATTCCATTCCATTCCATTTCAATCCATTCCATTCTACTCGGGTTGATTCCATTCCATTCCATTCCATTCCATTCCATTCCATTCCATTCCATTCCATTCCATTCCATTCCATTCCATTCCAGTCCATTCCTATCCATTCCATTCTACTCGGGTTGATTCCATTCCGTTCCATTCCATTCCATTCCATTCCATTCCATTCCATTCCTTTCGATTCCATTCCATTCCATTCCATTCCATTCCATTCCATTCCATTCCATTCCATTCCATTCCTTTCCATTCTATTGCATTCCATTCCATTCCATTCCATTCCGTTCTACTCGGGTTGATTCCAATCTATTCCATTCCATTCCATTCCGTTACATTCCATTCCATTCCATTCCATTCCATTCCATTCCATTCCATTCCGTTCCATTCCATTCCATTCCATTCCAGTCCATTCCAATCCATTCCATTCTACTCGGGTTGATTCCATTCCATTCCATTCCATTCCATTCCATTCCATTACTTTCCATTCCAATCCATTCCATTCTACTCGGGTTGATTCCATTCCATTCCATTCCATTCCATTCCATTCCATTACAATACATTCCATTCCAATCCATTCCATTCTTCTCGGGTTGATTCCATTCCATTCCATTCCATTCCATTCCATTCCATTCCGTTCTACTCTGGTTGAATTCATTCCTTTCCATTGCATTCCATTCCATTCCATTCCATTCTATGCCATTCGATTCCATTCCATTCCATTTCAATCAATTCCGTTCTACTCGGGTTGATTCCATTCCATTCCATTCCATTCCATTCCATTCCATTCCATTCCATTCCATTCCAGTCCATTCCAATGCATTCCATTCTACTCGGGTTGATTCCATTCGATTCCATTCCATTCCATTGGATTCCATTCCATTCCATTCCATTCCATTCCGTTCCATTCGATTCGATTCCATTCCATTCCAATCCATTCCATTCCATTCCATTCCATTCCATTCCTTTCCATTCCATTGGATTCCATTCCATTCCATTCCATTCCATTCCATTCCATTCCATTCCTTTCCATTCCATTCCATTCCATTCCGTTCTACTCGGGTTGATTCCATTCTATTCCATTCCATTCCATTCCGTTCTACTCGGGTTGATTCCATTCTATTCCATTCCATTCCATTCGATTCCATTCGATTCCATTCTATTCCATTCCATTCCATTCCATTAAATTTCATTCCACTCCATTCCATTCCATTCCATTCCATTCCATTCCATTCCGTTCGATTCCATTCCATTCCATTCCAATCCAATCCATTCCATTCTACTCGGGTTGATTCCATTCCATTCCATTCCATTCCATTCCATTCCATTCCATTCCGTTCCATTCCAATCCATTCCATTCTACTCGGGTTGATTCCATTCCATTTCATTCCATTCCATTCCATTCCATTCCAATCCATTCCATTCTACTCGGGTTGATTCCATTCCATTCCATTCCATTCAATTCCATTCCATTCCATTCCGTTCCAATCCATTCCATTCAACTCGGGTTGATTCCATTCAATTCCATTCCATTCCATTCCATTCCATTAAATTTTATTCCATTCCATTCCATTCCATTCCTTTCCATTCCATTCCATTCCATTACGTTCTAATCGGGTTGATTTCATTCCATTCCATTCCATTCCATTCCATTCCATTCCATTCCATTCCATTCCATTCCATTCCTTTAGATTCCATACGATTCCATTCCATTCCATTCCATTCCAATCAATTCCGTTCTACTCGGGTTGATTCCATTCCATTCCATTCCATTCCACTCGATTCCATTCCATTCCATTTCAATCCATTCCATTCTACTCGGGTTGATTCCATTCCATTCCATTCCATTCCATTCCATTCAATTCCATTCCATTCCATTCCAGTCCATTCCAATCCATTCCATTCTACTCGGGTTGATTCCATTCCATTCCATTCCATTCCATTCCATTCCATTCCATTCCTTTCGATTCCATTCCATTCCATTCCATTCCATTCCATTCCATTCCATTCCGTTCCATTCCATTCCATTCCATTCTATTGCATTCCATTCCATTCCATTCCATTCCGTTCTACTCGGGTTGATTCCAATCTATTCCATTCCATTCTATTCCGTTACATTCCATTCCATTCCATTCCATTCCATTCCGTTCCATTCCATTCCATTGCATTCCAGTCCATTCCAATCCATTCCATTCTACTCGGGTTGATTCCATTCCATTCCATTCCATTCCATTACATTCCATTCCAATCCATTCCATTCTACTTGGGTTGATAGCATTCCATTCCATTCCATTCCATTCCATTCCATTCCATTCCATTCCATTCCATTCCATTCCATTCCATTCCTTTCGATTCCATACGATTCCATTCCATTCCATTCCATTCCAATCCATTCCGTTCTACTCGGGTTGATTCCATTCCATTCCATTCCATTCCATTCCATTCCATTCCATTCCATTTCAATCCATTCCATTCTACTCGGGTTGATTCCATTCCATTCCATTCCATTCCATTCCATTCCATTCCATTCCAGTCCATTCCTATCCATTCCATTCTACTCGGGTTGATTCCATTCTGTTCCATTCCATTCCATTCCATTCCATTCCATTCCATTCCTTTCGATTCCATTCCATTCCATTCCATTCCATTCCATTCCATTCCATTCCATTCCATTCCATTCCATTCTATTGCATTCCATTCCATTACATTCCATTCCGTTCTACTCGGGTTGATTCCAATCTATTCCATTACATTCCATTCCGTTACATTCCATTCCATTCCATTCCATTCCATTCCATTCCATTCCATTCCATTCCATTCCATTCCTTTAAATTCCCTTCCATTCCATTCCATTCCATTAAATTCCATTCCATTGCATTCCATTCCATTCCGTTCTACTCGCGTTGATTCCATTCCATTCCATTCCATTCCATTCCATTCCATTCCATTCCATTCCATTCGATTCCATTCGATTCCATTCCATTCCATCCCATTCCAATCCATTCCATTCTACTCGGGTTGATTCCATTCCATTCCATTCCATTCCATTCCATTCCATTCCATTCCATTCCATTCCATTCCATTCCATTCCATTCCATTCGATTCCATTCCATTCCATTCCAATCCATTCCATTCTACTCGGGTTGATTTGATTCCATTCCATTCCATTCCATTCCATTCCAGTCCAGTCCAGTCCATTCCAATCCATTCCATTCTACTCGGGTTGATTCCATTCCATTCCATTCCATTCCATTCCATTCCATTCCAATCCATTCCGTTCTACTCGGGTTGATTCCATTCCATTCCATTCCATTCTATTCCACTCCATTCCATTTCATTCCATTCCATTCCATTCCATTCTATTCCATTCCATTCCAATCCATTCCATTCTACTCGGGTTGATTTGATTCCATTCCATTCCATTCCATTCCATTCAATTCCATTCCATTCCATTCCAGTCCATTCCAATCCATTCCATTCTACTCGGGTTGATTCCATTCCATTCCATTCCATTCCATTCCATTCCATTCCATTCCATTCCATTCCATTCCTTTCGATTCCATTCCATTCCATTCCATTCCATTCCATTCCATTCCTTTCCATTCTATTGCATTCCATTCCATTCCATTCCATTCCGTTCTACTCGGGTTGATTCCAATCTATTCCATTCCATTCCATTCCGTTACATTCCATTCCATTCCATTCCATTCCATTCCATTCCATTCCATTCCATTCCGTTCCATTCCATTCCATTCCATTCCAGTCCATTCCAATCCATTCCATTCTACTCGGGTTGATTCCATTCCATTCCATTCCATTCCATTCCATTCCATTCCATTCCATTACTTTCCATTCCAATCCATTCCATTCTACTCGGGTTGATTCCATTCCATTCCATTCCATTCCATTCCATTCCATTACAATACATTCCATTCCAATCCATTCCATTCTTCTCGGGTTGATTCCATTCCATTCCATTCCATTCCATTCCATTCCATTCCGTTCTACTCTGGTTGAATTCATTCCTTTCCATTGCATTCCATTCCATTCCATTCCATTCTATGCCATTCGATTCCATTCCATTCCATTTCAATCAATTCCGTTCTACTCGGGTTGATTCCATTCCATTCCATTCCATTCCATTCCATTCCATTCCATTCCATTCCAGTCCAGTCCATTCCAATGCATTCCATTCTACTCGGGTTGATTCCATTCGATTCCATTCCATTCCATTGGATTCCATTCCATTCCATTCCATTCCATTCCGTTCCATTCGATTCGATTCCATTCCATTCCAATCCATTCCATTCCATTCCATTCCATTCCATTCCTTTCCATTCCATTGGATTCCATTCCATTCCATTCCATTCCATTCCATTCCATTCCATTCCTTTCCATTCCATTCCATTCCATTCCGTTCTACTCGGGTTGATTCCATTCTATTCCATTCCATTCCATTCGATTCCATTCGATTCCATTCTATTCCATTCCATTCCATTCCATTAAATTTCATTCCATTCCATTCCATTCCATTCCATTCCATTCCATTCCATTCCGTTCGATTCCATTCCATTCCATTCCAATCCAATCCATTCCATTCTACTCGGGTTGATTCCATTCCATTCCATTCCATTCCATTCCATTCCATTCCGTTCCATTCCAATCCATTCCATTCTACTCGGGTTGATTCCATTCCATTTCATTCCATTCCATTCCATTCCATTCCAATCCATTCCATTCTACTCGGGTTGATTCCATTCCATTCCATTCCATTCCATTCCATTCCATTCCGTTCTACTCTGGTTGAATTCATTCCTTTCCATTGCATTCCATTCCATTCCATTCCATTCTATGCCATTCGATTCCATTCCATTCCATTTCAATCAATTCCGTTCTACTCGGGTTGATTCCATTCCATTCCATTCCATTCCATTCCATTCCATTCCATTCCATTCCATTCCAGTCCATTCCAATGCATTCCATTCTACTCGG
Organism: Gorilla gorilla gorilla; assembly: GCF_029281585.2. Taxonomy (NCBI): domain Eukaryota; kingdom Metazoa; phylum Chordata; class Mammalia; order Primates; family Hominidae; genus Gorilla; species Gorilla gorilla. The sequence goes on from NC_073241.2 coordinate 17,415,426, forward strand.
GTTGATTCCATTCGATTCCATTCCATTCCATTGGATTCCATTCCATTCCATTCCATTCCATTCCGTTCCATTCGATTCGATTCCATTCCATTCCAATCCATTCCATTCCATTCCATTCCATTCCATTCCTTTCCATTCCATTGGATTCCATTCCATTCCATTCCATTCCATTCCATTCCATTCCATTCCTTTCCATTCCATTCCATTCCATTCCGTTCAACTCGGGTTGATTCCATTCTATTCCATTCCATTCCATTCGATTCCATTCGATTCCATTCTATTCCATTCCATTCCATTCCATTAAATTTCATTCCATTCCATTCCATTCCATTCCATTAAATTTTATTCCATTCCATTCCATTCCATTCCTTTCCATTCCATTCCATTCCATTACGTTCTAATCGGGTTGATTTCATTCCATTCCATTCCATTCCATTCCATTCCATTCCATTCCATTCCATTCCATTCCATTCCTTTAGATTCCATACGATTCCATTCCATTCCATTTCATTCCAATCAATTCCGTTCTACTCGGGTTGATTCCATTCCATTCCATTCCATTCCACTCGATTCCATTCCATTCCATTTCAATCCATTCCATTCTACTCGGGTTGATTCCATTCCATTCCATTCCATTCCATTCCATTCAATTCCATTCCATTCCATTCCAGTCCATTCCAATCCATTCCATTCTACTCGGGTTGATTCCATTCCATTCCATTCCATTCCATTCCATTCCATTCCTTTCGATTCCATTCCATTCCATTCCATTCCATTCCATTCCATTCCATTCCATTCCATTCCATTCCATTCCATTCCATTGCATTCTATTGCATTCCATTCCATTCCATTCCATTCCGTTCTACTCGGGTTGATTCCAATCTATTCCATTCCATTCTATTCCGTTACATTCCATTCCATTCCATTCCATTCCATTCCATTCCGTTCCATTCCATTCCATTCCATTCCAGTCCATTCCAATCCATTCCATTCTACTCGGGTTGATTCCATTCCATTCCATTCCATTCCATTCCATTCCATTCCAATCCATTCCATTCTACTTGGGTTGATACCATTCCATTCCATTCCATTCCATTCCATTCCATTCCATTCCATTCCATTCCATTCCTTTCGATTCCATACGATTCTATTCCATTCCATTCCATTCCAATCCATTCCGTTCTACTCGGGTTGATTCCATTCCATTCCATTCCATTCCATTCCATTCCATTCCATTCCATTTCAATCCATTCCATTCTACTCGGGTTGATTCCATTCCATTCCATTCCATTCCATTCCATTCCATTCCATTCCAGTCCATTCCATTCCATTCCATTCCATTCTATTGCATTCCATTCCATTACATTCCATTCCGTTCTACTCGGGTTGATTCCAATCTATTCCATTACATTCCATTCCGTTACATTCCATTCCATTAAATTCCATTCCATTGCATTCCATTCCATTCCGTTCTACTCGCGTTGATTCCATTCCATTCCATTCCATTCCATTCCATTCCATTCCATTCCATTCGATTCCATTCGATTCCATTCCATTCCATCCCATTCCAATCCATTCCATTCTACTCGGGTTGATTCCATTCCATTCCATTCCATTCCATTCCATTCCATTCCATTCCATTCCATTCCATTCCATTCCATTCCATTCCATTCCATTCGATTCCATTCCATTCCATTCCATTCCATTCTACTCGGGTTGATTTGATTCCATTCCATTCCATTCCATTCCATTCCAGTCCAGTCCAGTCCATTCCAATCCATTCCATTCTACTCGGGTTGATTCCATTCCATTCCATTCCATTCCATTCCATTCCATTCCATTCCAATCCATTCCGTTCTACTCGGGTTGATTCCATTCCATTCCATTCCATTCTATTCCACTCCATTCCATTTCATTCCATTCCATTCCATTCCATTCCATTCCATTCCAATCCATTCCATTCTACTCGGGTTGATTTGATTCCATTCCATTCCATTCCATTCCATTCCATTCCATTTCAATCCATTCCATTCTACTCGGGTTGATTCCATTACATTCCATTTGATTCCATTCCA
>NC_073241.2:17422500-17442500 GCF_029281585.2 Gorilla gorilla gorilla
TCAATCAATTCCGTTCTACTCGGGTTGATTCCATTCCATTCCATTCCATTCCATTCCATTCCATTCCATTCCATTCCATTCCATTCCAGTCCATTCCAATGCATTCCATTCTACTCGGGTTGATTCCATTCGATTCCATTCCATTCCATTGGATTCCATTCCATTCCATTCCATTCCTTTCCGTTCCATTCGATTCGATTCCATTCCATTCCAATCCATTCCATTCCATTCCATTCCATTCCATTCCATTCCTTTCCATTCCATTGGATTCCATTCCATTTCATTCCATTCCATTCCATTCCATTCCTTTCCATTCCATTCCATTCCATTCCGTTCTACTCGGGTTGATTCCATTCTATTCCATTCCATTCCATTCGATTCCATTCGATTCCATTCTATTCCATTCCATTCCATTCCATTAAATTTCATTCCATTCCATTCCATTCCATTCCTTTCCATTCCATTCCATTCCGTTCGATTCCATTCCATTCCATTCCAATCCAATCCATTCCATTCTACTCGGGTTGATTCCATTCCATTCCATTCCATTCCATTCCATTCCATTCCATTCCGTTCCATTCCAATCCATTCCATTCTACTCGGGTTGATTCCATTCCATTTCATTCCATTCCATTCCATTCCATTCCAATCCATTCCATTCTACTCGGGTTGATTCCATTCCATTCCATTCCATTCAATTCCATTCCATTCCATTCCGTTCCAATCCATTCCATTCAACTCGGGTTGATTCCATTCAATTCCATTCCATTCCATTCCATTCCATTAAATTTTATTCCATTCCATTCCATTCCATTCCTTTCCATTCCATTCCATTCCATTACGTTCTAATCGGGTTGATTTCATTCCATTCCATTCCATTCCATTCCATTCCATTCCATTCCATTCCATTCCATTCCATTCCATTCCTTTCGATTCCATACGATTCCATTCCATTCCATTCCATTCCAATCAATTCCGTTCTACTCGGGTTGATTCCATTCCATTCCATTCCATTCCACTCGATTCCATTCCATTCCATTTCAATCCATTCCATTCTACTCGGGTTGATTCCATTCCATTCCATTCCATTCCATTCCATTCAATTCCATTCCATTCCATTCCAGTCCATTCCAATCCATTCCATTCTACTCGGGTTGATTCCATTCCATTCCATTCCATTCCATTCCATTCCATTCCTTTCGATTCCATTCCATTCCATCCCATTCCATTCCATTCCATTCCATTCCATTCCATTCCATTCCATTCTATTGCATTCCATTCCATTCCATTCCATTCCGTTCTACTCGGGTTGATTCCAATCTATTCCATTCCATTCTATTCCGTTACATTCCATTCCATTCCATTCCATTCCATTCCGTTCCATTCCATTCCATTCCATTCCAGTCCATTCCAATCCATTCCATTCTACTCGGGTTGATTCCATTCCATTCCATTCCATTCCATTACATTCCATTCCAATCCATTCCATTCTACTTGGGTTGATACCATTCCATTCCATTCCATTCCATTCCATTCCATTCCATTCCATTCCATTCCATTCCATTCCATTCCTTTCGATTCCATACGATTCCATTCCATTCCATTCCATTCCAATCCATTCCGTTCTACTCGGGTTGATTCCATTCCATTCCATTCCATTCCATTCCATTCCATTCCATTCCATTCCATTTCAATCCATTCCATTCTACTCGGGTTGATTCCATTCCATTCCATTCCATTCCATTCCATTCCATTCCATTCCAGTCCATTCCTATCCATTCCATTCTACTCGGGTTGATTCCATTCCGTTCCATTCCATTCCATTCCATTCCATTCCATTCCATTCCTTTCGATTCCATTCCATTCCATTCCATTCCATTCCATTCCATTCCATTCCATTCCATTCTATTGCATTCCATTCCATTATATTCCATTCCGTTCTACTCGGGTTGATTCCAATCTATTCCGTTCCATTCCATTCCGTTACATTCCATTCCATTCCATTCCATTCCATTCCATTCCATTCCATTCCATTCCATTCCATTCCATTCCGTTCCATTCCATTCCATTCCATTCCAGTCCATTCCAATCCATTCCATTCTACTCGGGTTGATTCCATTCCATTCCTTTCCTTTCCATTCCATTCCATTCCATTCCATTCCATTCCATTCCATTCGATTCCATTCCATTCCATTCCATTCCAATCCATTCCGTTCTACTCGGGTTGATTCCATTCCATTCCATTCCATTCCATTCCATTCCATTCCATTCCATTCCATTCCATTCCATTCCATTCGATTCCATTCCATTCCATTCCATTAAATTTTATTCCATTCCATTCCATTCCATTCCTTTCCTTTCCATTAGATTCCATTCCATTCCATTACGTTCTACTCGGGTTGATTTCATTCCATGCCATTCCATTCCATTCCATTCCAATCCACTCCGTTCTACTCGGGTTGATTCCATTCCATTCCATTCCATTCCATTCGATTCCATTCTATTCCATTTCAATACATTCCATTGTACTCTGGTTGATTCCATTCCATTCCATTCCATTCCATTCCATTCCATTCCATTCCATTCCATTCCATTCCATTCGATTCCATTCCATTCCGTTCTACTCGGGTTGATTCTATTCCATTCCATTCCATTCCATTCCATTCCATTGCATTCCATTCCATTCCATTCGATTCCAGTCCATTCCAATCCATTCCATTCTACTCGGTTTGATTCCATTCCATTCCGTTCCATTCCATTCCATTCCATTCCATTCCATTCCATTCCTTTCGATTCCATTCCATTCCATTCCATTCCACTGCATTCCATTCCATTCCATTCCATTCCATTCCATTCCATTCCATTCCATTCCATTCCATTGCATTCCATTCCATTCCATTCCATTCCGTTCTACTCGGGTTGATTCCAATCTATTCCATTCCATTCCATTCCGTTACATTCCATCCCATTCCATTCCATTCCATTCCATTCCATTCCATTCCATTCCATTCCAGTCCATTCCAATTCATTCCATTCTACTCGGATTGATTCCATTACATTCCATTCCAATCCATTCCATTCTACTCGGGTTGATTCCATTCCAATCCATTCCATTCCATTCCATTCCATTCCATTCCATTCCATTCGATTCCATTCCATTCCATTCCATTCCATTCCATTCCATTCCATTCCATTCCATTAAATTTTATTCCATTCCATTCCATTCCATTCCTTTCCTTTCCATTCCATTCCATTCCATTCCAATCCATTCCATTCTACTCGGTTTGATTCCATTCCATTCCATTCCATTCCATTACATTCCATTCCATTCCATTCCTTTCGATTCCATTCCATTCCATTCCATTCCATTGCATTCCATTCCATTCCATTCCATTCCATTCCATTCCATTCCATTCCATTCCATTCCATTCCATTCCATTCCATTCTATTGCATTCCATTCCATTCCATTCCATTCCGTTCTACTCGGGTTGATTCCAATGTATTCCATTCCATTCCATTCCGTTACATTCCATTCCATTCCATTCCATTCCATTCCGTTCCATTCCATTCCATTCCATTCCAGTCCATTCCAAACCATTCCATTCTACTCGGGTTGATTCCATTACATTCCATTCCAATCCATTCCATTCTACTCGGGTTGATTCCATTCCATTCCATTCCATTCCATTCCATTCCATTCCATTCCATTCCATTCCATTAAATTTTATTCCATTCCATTCCATTCCATTCCTTTCCTTTCCATTCCATTCCATTCCATTCCATTACGTTCTACTCGGGTTGATTTCATTCCATTCCATTCCATTCCATTCCATTCCATTCCATTCCATTCCATTCCATTCCATTTCAATCCATTCCATTCTACTCGGGTTGATTCCATTCCATTCCATTTGATTCCATTCCATTCCATTCCATTCCATTCCATTCCATTCCATTCTGTTCTACTCGGGTTGATTTCATTCTATTCCATTCCATTCCATTCCCTTCCATTCCATTCCATTCAATTCCATTCGATTCCAATCCATTCCATTCCTTTAAATTCCATTCCATTCCATTCCATTCCATTCCATTCCATTCCATTCCATTCCATTCCATTCCATTCCATTCCATTCCATTCCATTCCGTTCTACTCGGGTTGATTCCATTCCATTCCATTCCATTCCATTCCATTCCATTCGATTCCATTCCATTCCATTCCATTCCAATCCATTCCATTCCAATCCATTCCATTCTACTCGGGTAGATTCCATTCCATTACATTCCTTTCCAATCCATTCCATTCCATTCCATTCGATTCCATTCGATTCCATTCCATTCCATTCCATTAAATTCCATTCCATTCCATTCCATTCCATTCCATTCCATTCCATTCCATTCCATTCCATTCCATTCCATTCCATTCCATTCTACTCGGGTTGATTCCATTCCATTCCATTCCATTCCATTCCATTCCATTCAATTCCATTCCATTCCATTCCATTCCATTCCATTGCATTCCAATCCATTCCATTCTACTCGGGTTGATTTGATTCCATTCCATTCCATTCCATTCCATTTCATTCCATTCCATTCGATTCCATTCCATTCCAATCCATTCCATTCCATTCCATTCCATTTCATTCCATTCCATTCCATTCCATTCGATTCGATTCCATTCCATTCCATTCCGTTCCATTCCTTTCTATTCGATTCCATTCCATTCCGTTCCATTCCATTCCATTCCATTCCATTCCATTCCATTCCATTCCATTCCGTTCTACTCGGGTTCATTCCATTCCATTCCATTCCATTGCATTCTATTCCATTGAATTCCCTTCCTTTCTATTCCATTCCATTCCATTCCATTCCATTCCGTTCTACTCGGGTTGATTCCATTCCATTCCATTCCATTCCATTCCATTCCATTCCATTCCATTCCATTCCATTCGATTCCATTCCATTCCATTCCATTCCATTCCAATCCATTCCATTCTACTCGGGTTCATTCCATTCCATTCCATTCCATTCCATTCCATTCCATTCCATTCCATTCCATTCCATTCCATTCCATTCGGTTCCATTCGGTTCCATTCGATTACATTCCATTTCAATCCATTCCATTCCATTCCGTTCCGTTCCGTTCCGTTTCGTTCGTTCCGTTCTATTCGGGTTGATTCCATTCTATTCCACTCCATTCCATTCGATTCCATTGGTTTCCATTCGATTCCATTCCATTCCATTCCACTCTATTCTATTGAATTCCATTCCATTCCATTGTATTCCAATCCATTCCTTTCTACTCGGGTTGATTCCATTCCATTCCATTCCGTTCCACTCCATTCCATTCCTTTCCATTACATTCCATTTCATTGCATTTCAATCCATTCCATTCTACTCGGGTTGATTCCATTCCATTCCATTCCATTCCATTCCATTCCATTCCATTCCATTCCATTCCATTCCAATCCATTCCATTCTACTCGGGTTGATTCCATTCCATTCCTTTCCATTCCATTCCATTCCATTCCATTCCATTCCATTCCATTCCATTCCATTCCATTCCGTTCTACTCGGGTTCATTCCATTCCATTCCATTCCATTGCATTCTATTCCATTGAATTCCCTTCCTTTCTATTCCATTCCATTCCATTCCATTCCATTCCGTTCTACTCGGGTTGATTCCATTCCATTCCATTCCATTCCATTCCATTCCATTCCATTCCATTCCATTCCATTCCATTCCATTCCAATCCATTCCATTCTACTCGGGTTCATTCCATTCCATTCCATTCCATTCCATTCCATTCCATTCCATTCCATTCCATTCCATTCCATTCCATTCCATTCTATTGCATTCCATTCCATTCCATTCCATTCCGTTCTACTCGGGTTGATTCCAATGTATTCCATTCCATTCCATTCCGTTACATTCCATTCCATTCCATTCCATTCCATTCCGTTCCATTCCATTCCATTCCATTCCAGTCCATTCCAAACCATTCCATTCTACTCGGGTTGATTCCATTACATTCCATTCCAATCCATTCCATTCTACTCGGGTTGATTCCATTCCATTCCATTCCATTTCATTCCATTCCATTCCATTCCATTCCATTCCATTCCATTCCATTAAATTTTATTCCATTCCATTCCATTCCATTCCTTTCCTTTCCATTCCATTCCATTCCATTCCATTACGTTCTACTCGGGTTGATTTCATTCCATTCCATTCCATTCCATTCCATTCCATTCCATTCCATTCCATTCCATTCCATTCCATTCCATTTCAATCCATTCCATTCTACTCGGGTTGATTCCATTCCATTCCATTTGATTCCATTCCATTCCATTCCATTCCATTCCATTCCATTCCATTCTGTTCTACTCGGGTTTATTTCATTCTATTCCATTCCATTCCATTCCCTTCTATTCCATTCCATTCAATTCCATTCGATTCCAATCCATTCCATTCCTTTAAATTCCATTCCATTCCATTCCATTCCATTCCATTCCATTCCATTCCATTCCATTCCATTCCATTCCATTCCGTTCTACTCGGGTTGATTCCATTCCATTCCATTCCATTCCATTCCATTCCATTCGATTCCATTCCATTCCATTCCATTCCAATCCATTCCATTCCAATCCATTCCATTCTACTCGGGTAGATTCCATTCCATTACATTCCTTTCCAATCCATTCCATTCCATTCCATTCGATTCCATTCGATTCCATTCCATTCCATTCCATTAAATTCCATTCCATTCCATTCCATTCCATTCCATTCCATTCCATTCCATTCCATTCCATTCCATTCCATTCCATTCCATTCCATTCTACTCGGGTTGATTCCATTCCATTCCATTCCATTCCATTCCATTCCATTCAATTCCATTCCATTCCATTCCATTCCATTCCATTGCATTCCAATCCATTCCATTCTACTCGGGTTGATTTGATTCCATTCCATTCCATTCCATTCCATTTCATTCCATTCCATTCGATTCCATTCCATTCCAATCCATTCCATTCCATTCCATTCCATTTCATTCCATTCCATTCCATTCCATTCGATTCGATTCCATTCCATTCCATTCCGTTCCATTCCTTTCTATTCGATTCCATTCCATTCCGTTCCATTCCATTCCATTTCATTCCATTCCATTCCATTCCATTCCATTCCGTTCTACTCGGGTTCATTCCATTCCATTCCATTCCATTGCATTCTATTCCATTGAATTCCCTTCCTTTCTATTCCATTCCATTCCATTCCATTCCATTCCGTTCTACTCGGGTTGATTCCATTCCATTCCATTCCATTCCATTCCATTCCATTCCATTCCATTCCATTCCATTCCATTCCATTCGATTCCATTCCATTCCATTCCATTCCATTCCAATCCATTCCATTCTACTCGGGTTCATTCCATTCCATTCCATTCCATTCCATTCCATTCCATTCCATTCCATTCCATTCCATTCCATTCGGTTCCATTCGGTTCCATTCGATTACATTCCATTTCAATCCATTCCATTCCATTCCGTTCCGTTCCGTTCCGTTTCGTTCGTTCCGTTCTATTCGGGTTGATTCCATTCTATTCCACTCCATTCCATTCGATTCCATTGGTTTCCATTCGATTCCATTCCATTCCATTCCACTCTATTCTATTGAATTCCATTCCATTCCATTCCATTCCATTGTATTCCAATCCATTCCTTTCTACTCGGGTTGATTCCATTCCATTCCATTCCGTTCCACTCCATTCCATTCCTTTCCATTCCATTCCATTTCATTGCATTTCAATCCATTCCATTCTACTCGGGTTGATTCCATTCCATTCCATTCCATTCCATTCCATTCCATTCCATTCCATTCCATTCCAATCCATTCCATTCTACTCGGGTTGATTCCATTCCATTCCTTTCCATTCCATTCCATTCCATTCCATTCCATTCCATTCCATTCCGTTCCGTTCCGTTCCATTCCATTCCATTCCATTCCATTCCATTCCATTCCGTTCTACTCGGGTTGATTCCATTCCATTCCATTCCATTCCATTCCACTCCATTCGATTCCATTCCAATCCATTCCATTCCAATCCATTCCATTCTAATCGGGTAGATTCCATTCCATTCCATTCCATTCCATTCCATTCCATTCCATTCCATTCCATTCCATTCCATTCCATTCCATTTGATTGCATTCGATTCCATTCCATTCCATTCCATTCCAATCCATTCCATTCTACTCGGGTTGATTCCATTCCATTCCATTCCATTCCATTCCATTCCATTCCATTCCATTCCATTCCTTTCCATTCCATTGGATTCCATTCCATTCCATTCCATTCCATTCCATTGGATTCCATTCCTTTCCATTCCATTCCATTCCATTCCATTCCATTCCATTCCTTTCCATTCCATTCCATTCCATTCCGTTCTACTCGGGTTGATTCCATTCTATTCCATTCCATTCCATTCGATTCCATTCCATTCCATTCCAATCCAATCCATTCCATTCCATTCCATTCCGTTCGATTCAATTCCATTCCATTCCAATCCAATCCATTCCATTCTACTCGGGTTGATTCCATTCCATTCCATTACATTCCATTCCATTCCATTCCATTCCATTCCATTCCGTTCCATTCCAATCCATTCCATTCTAGTCGGGTTGATTCCATTCCATTCCATTCCATTCCATTCCATTCCATTCCAATCCATTCCATTTCAATCCATTCCATTCTACTCGGGTTGATTCCATTCCATTCCGTTCCATTCCATTCCATTCCATTCCATTCCATTCCATTCCAATCCATTCCATTCTACTCGGGTTGATTCCATTCCATTCCTTTCCATTCCATTCCATTCCATTCCATTCCATTCCATTCCATTCCGTTCCGTTCCGTTCCATTCCATTCCATTCCATTCCATTCCATTCCATTCCGTTCTACTCGGGTTGATTCCATTCCATTCCATTCCATTCCATTCCATTCCATTCGATTCCATTCCAATCCATTCCATTCCAATCCATTCCATTCTAATCGGGTAGATTCAATTCCATTCCATTCCATTCCATTCCATTCCATTCCATTCCATTCCATTCCATTTGATTCCATTCGATTCCATTCCATTCCATTCCATTCCAATCCATTCCATTCTACTCGGGTTGATTCCATTCCATTCCATTCCATTCCATTCCATTCCATTCCATTCCATTCCATTCCATTCCATTCCATTCCATTCCATTCCTTTCCATTCCATTGGATTCCATTCCATTCCATTCCATTCCATTCCATTCCATTCCATTCCATTCCATTCCTTTCCATTCCATTCCATTCCATTCCGTTCTACTCGGGTTGATTCCATTCTATTCCATTCCATTCCATTCGATTCCATTCCATTCCATTCCAATCCAATCCATTCCATTCCATTCCATTCCGTTCGATTCCATTCCATTCCATTCCAATCCAATCCATTCCATTCTACTCGGGTTGATTCCATTCCATTCCATTCCATTCCATTCCATTCCATTCCATTCCGTTCCATTCCAATCCATTCCATTATAGTCGGGTTGATTCCATTCCATTCCATTCCATTCCATTCCATTCCATTCCAATCCATTCCATTCTACTCGGGTTGATTCCATTCCATTCCATTCCATTCCATTCCATTCCATTCCATTCCATTCCATTCCAATCCATTCCATTCTACTCGGGTTGATTCCATTCCATTCAATTCCATTCCATTCCATTCCATTCCATTCCATTCCATTAAATTTTATTCCATTCCATTCCATTCCATTCCTTTCCATTCCATTCCATTCCATTACGTTCTACTGGGGTTGATTTCATTCCATTCCATTCCATTCCATTCCATTCCATTCCATTCCATTCGATTCCATTCGATTCCATACGATTCCATTCCATTCCATTCCATTCCATTCCATTCCATTCCATTCCATTCCATTCCATTCCATTCAACTCGGGTTGATTTGAATCCATTCCATTCCATTCCATTCCATTCCATTCCATTCCATTCCATTCCGTTCCAATCCATTCCATTCAACTCGGGTTGATTCCATTCAATTCCATTCCATTCCATTCCATTCCATTAAATTTTATTCCATTCCATTCCATTCCATTCCTTTCCATTCCATTCCATTCCATTACGTTCTACTCGGGTTGATTTCATTCCATTCCATTCCATTCCATTCCATTCCATTCCATTCCATTCCATTCCATTCCTTTCCATTCCATTCCTTTCGATTCCATACGATTCCATTCCATTCCATTCCATTCCAATCAATTCCGTTCTACTTGGGTTGATTCCATTCCATTCCATTCCATTCCACTCGATTCCATTCCATTCCATTTCAATCCATTCCATTCTACTCGGGTTGATTCCATTCCATTCCATTCCATTCCATTCCATTCAATTCCATTCCTTTCCATTCCAGTCCATTCCAATCCATTCCTTTCTACTCGGGTTGATTCCATTCCATTCCATTCCATTCCATTCCATTCCATTCCATTCCATTCCTTTCGATTCTATTCCATTCCATTCCATTCCATTCTATTCCATTCCATTCCATTCCATTCCATTCTATTGCATTCCATTCCATTCCATTCCATTCCGTTTTACTCGGGTTGATTCCAATCTATTCCATTCCATTCTATTCCATTCCATTCCATTCCATTCCATTCCGTTCCATTCCATTCCATTCCATTCCAGTCCATTCCAATCCATTCCATTCTACTCGGGTTGATTCCATTCCATTCCATTCCATTACATTACATTCCATTCCAATCCATTCCATTCTACTTGGGTTGATACCATTCCATTCCATTCCATTCCATTCCATTCCATTCGATTCCATTCCATTCCATTCCATTCCATTAAATTTTATTCCATTCCATTCCATTCCATTCCTTTCCATTCCATTCCATTCCATTCCATTCCATTACGTTCTACCCGGGTTGATTTCATTCCATTCCATTCCATTCCATTCCATTCCATTCCAATCCATTCCTTTCGATTCCATACGATTCCATTCCATTCCATTCCATTCCAATCCATTCCGTTCTACTCGGGTTGATTTCATTCCATTCCATTCCATTCCATTCCATTCCATTCCATTCCATTTCAATCCATTCCATTCTACTCGGGTTGATTCCATTCCATTCCATTCCATTCCATTCCATTCCAGTCCATTCCTATCCATTCCATTCTACTCGGGTTGATTCCATTCCGTTCCATTCCATTCCATTCCATTCCATTCCATTCCTTTCGATTCCATTCCATTCCATTCCATTCCATTCCATTCCATTCCATTCCATTCCATTCCATTCCATTCCATTCCATTCTATTGCATTCCATTCCATTCCATTCCATTCAGTTCTACTCGGGTTGATTCCAATCTATTCCATTCCATTCCATTCCGTTACATTCCATTCCATTCCATTCCATTCCATTCCATTCCATTCCGTTCCATTCCATTCCATTCCATTCCAGTCCATTCCAATCCATTCCATTCTACTCGGGTTGATTCCATTCCTTTCCTTTCCTTTCCATTCCATTCCATTCCATTCCATTCCATTCCATTCCATTCGATTCCATTCCATTCCATTCCATTCCAATCCATTCCGTTCTACTCGGGTTGATTCCATTCCATTCCATTCCATTCCATTCCATTCCATTCCATTCCATTCCGTTCCATTCCAATCCATTCCATTCTAGTCGGGTTGATTCCATTCCATTCCATTCCATTCCATTCCATTCCATTCCAATCCATTCCATTCTACTCAGGTTTATTCCATTCCATTCCATTCCATTCCATTCAATTCCATTCCATTCCATTCCATTCCATTCCATTCCAATCCATTCCATTCAACTCGGGTTGATTTGATTCCATTCCATTCCATTCCATTCCATTCCATTCCATTCCATTCCATTCCGTTCCAATCCATTCCATTCAACTCGGGTTGATTCCATTCAATTCCATTCCATTCCATTCCATTCCATTAAATTTTATTCCATTCCATTCCATTCCATTCCTTTCCATTCCATTCCATTCCATTACGTTCTACTCGGGTTGATTTCATTCCATTCCATTCCATTCCATTCCATTCCATTCCATTCCATTCCATTCCATTCCATTCCATTCCATTCCATTCCATTCCATTCCATTCCATTCCTTTCGATTCCATACGATTCCATTCCATTCCATTCCATTCCAATCAATTCCGTTCTACTTGGGTTGATTCCATTCCATTCCATTCCATTCCACTCGATTCCATTCCATTCCATTTCAATCCATTCCATTCTACTCGGGTTGATTCCATTCCATTCCATTCCATTCCATTCCATTCAATTCCATTCCTTTCCATTCCAGTCCATTCCAATCCATTCCATTCTACTCGGGTTGATTCCATTCCATTCCATTCCATTCCATTCCATTCCATTCCATTCCATTCCTTTCGATTCTATTCCATTCCATTCCATTCCATTCCATTCCATTCCATTCCATTCCATTCCATTCTATTGCATTCCATTCCATTCCATTCCATTCTGTTCTACTCGGGTTGATTCCAATCTATTCCATTCCATTCTATTCCATTCCATTCCATTCCATTCCATTCCGTTCCATTCCATTCCATTCCATTCCAGTCCATTCCAATCCATTCCATTCTACTCGGGTTGATTCCATTCCATTCCATTCCATTACATTACATTCCATTCCAATCCATTCCATTCTACTTGGGTTGATACCATTCCATTCCATTCCATTCCATTCCATTCCATTCGATTCCATTCCATTCCATTCCATTCCATTAAATTTTATTCCATTCCATTCCATTCCATTCCTTTCCATTCCATTCCATTCCATTCCATTCCATTACGTTCTACCCGGGTTGATTTCATTCCATTCCATTCCATTCCATTCCATTCCATTCCAATCCATTCCTTTCGATTCCATACGATTCCATTCCATTCCATTCCATTCCAATCCATTCCGTTCTACTCGGGTTGATTTCATTCCATTCCATTCCATTCCATTCCATTCCATTCCATTCCATTTCAATCCATTCCATTCTACTCGGGTTGATTCCATTCCATTCCATTCCATTCCATTCCATTCCAGTCCATTCCTATCCATTCCATTCTACTCGGGTTGATTCCATTCCGTTCCATTCCATTCCATTCCATTCCATTCCATTCCTTTCGATTCCATTCCATTCCATTCCATTCCATTCCATTCCATTCCATTCCATTCCATTCCATTCCATTCCATTCCATTCCATTCCATTCTATTGCATTCCATTCCATTCCATTCCATTCAGTTCTACTCGGGTTGATTCCAATCTATTCCATTCCATTCCATTCCGTTACATTCCATTCCATTCCATTCCATTCCATTCCATTCCATTCCGTTCCATTCCATTCCATTCCATTCCAGTCCATTCCAATCCATTCCATTCTACTCGGGTTGATTCCATTCCTTTCCTTTCCTTTCCATTCCATTCCATTCCATTCCATTCCATTCCATTCGATTCCATTCCATTCCATTCCATTCCAATCCATTCCGTTCTACTCGGGTTGATTCCATTCCATTCCATTCCATTCCATTCCATTCCATTCCTTTCCATTCCGTTCCATTCCAATCCATTCCATTCTAGTCGGGTTGATTCCATTCCATTCCATTCCATTCCATTCCATTCCATTCCAATCCATTCCATTCTACTCAGGTTGATTCCATTCCATTCCATTCCATTCCATTCAATTCCATTCCATTCCATTCCAATCCATTCCATTCTACTCGGGTTGATTCCATTCCATTCAATTCCATTCCATTCCATTCCATTCCATTCCATTCCCTTAAATTTTATTCCATTCCATTCCATTCCATTCCTTTCCATTCCATTCCATTCCATTACGTTCTACTCGGGTTGATTTCATTCCTTTCCATTCCATTCCATTCCATTCCATTCCATTCCATTCCATTCCATTCCATTCCATTCCATTCCATACGATTCCATTCCATTCCATTCCATTCCATTCCATTCCATTCCATTCCATTCCATTCCATTGCATTCCATTCCATTCCATTCCATTCAACTCGGGTTGATTTGATTCCATTCCATTCCATTCCATTCCATTCCATTCCATTCCATTCCGTTCCAATCCATTCCATTCAACTCGGGTTGATTCCATTCAATTCCATTCCATTCCATTCCATTCCATTAAATTTTATTCCATTCCATTCCATTCCATTCCTTTCCATTCCATTCCATTCCATTACGTTCTACTCGGGTTGATTTCATTCCATTCCATTCCATTCCATTCCATTCCATTCCATTCCATTCCATTCCATTCCATTCCTTTCGATTCCATATGATTCCTTTCCATTCCATTCCATTCCAATCAATTCCGTTCTACTCGGGTTGATTCCATTCCATTCCATTCCATTCCACTCGATTCCATTCCATTCCATTTCAATCCATTCCATTCTACTCGGGTTGATTCCATTCCATTCCATTCCATTCCATTCCATTCAATTCCATTCCATTCCATTCCAGTCCATTCCAATCCATTCCATTCTACTCGGGTTGATTCCATTCCATTCAATTCCATTCCATTCCATTCCATTCCATTCCATTCCTTTCGATTCCATTCCATTCCATTCCATTCCATTCCATTCCATTCCATTCCATTCCATTCTATTGCATTCCATTCCATTCCATTCCATTCCGTTCTACTCGGGTTGATTCCAATCTATTCCATTCCATTCTATTCCATTCCATTCCATTCCATTCCATTCCGTTCCATTCCATTCCATTCCATTCCAGTCCATTCCAATCCATTCCATTCTACTCGGGTTGATTCCATTCCATTTCATTCCATTCCATTACATTCCATTCCAATCCATTCCATTCTACTTGGGTTGATATCATTCCATTCCATTCCATTCCATTCCATTCCATTCCATTCCATTCGATTCCATTCCATTCCATTCCATTCCATTAAATTTTATTCCATTCCATTCCATTCCATTCCTTTCCATTCCATTCCATTCCATTCCATTCCATTACGTTCTACTCGGGTTGATTTCATTCCATTCCATTCCATTCCATTCCATTCCATTCCATTCCATTCCATTCCATTCCTTTCGATTCCATACGATTCCATTCCATTCCATTCCATTCCAATCCATTCCGTTCTACTCGGGTTGATTTCATTCCATTCCATTCCATTCCATTCCATTCCATTCCATTCCATTCGATTCCATTCGATTCCATTCCATTCCATTCCATTCCATTCCAATCCATTCCATTCTACTCGGGTTCATTCCATTCCATTCCATTCCATTCCATTCCATTCCACTCCATTCCATTCCATTCCATTCGGTTCCATTCGGTTCCATTCGATTACATTCCATTTCAATCCATTCCATTCCATTCCGTTCCGTTCCATTCCGTTTCGTTCGTTCCGTTCTATTCGGGTTGATTCCATTTTATTCCAGTCCATTCCATTCGATTCCATTGGTTTCCATTCGATTCCATTCCATTCCATTCCATTCTATTCTATTGAATTCCATTCCATTCCATTCCATTATATTGTATTCCAATCCATTCCTTTCTACTCGGGTTGATTCCATTCCATTCCATTCCGTTCCACTCCATTCCATTCCTTTCCATTCCATTCCATTTCATTGCATTTCAATCCATTCCATTCTACTCGGGTTGATTCCATTCCATTCCATTCCATTCCATTCCATTCCATTCCATTCCATTCCATTCCAATCCATTCCATTCTACTCGGGTTGATTCCATTCCATTCCTTTCCATTCCATTCCATTCCATTCCATTCCATTCCATTCCATTCCATTCCATTCCATTCCGTTCCGTTCCATTCCATTCCATTCCATTCCATTCCATTCCATTCCGTTCTACTCGGGTTGATTCCATTCCATTCCATTCCATTCCATTCCATTCAATTCCATTCCATTCCATTCCATTCGATTCCATTCCAATCCATTCCATTCCAATCCATTCCATTCTAATCGGGTAGATTCCATTCCATTCCATTCCATTCCATTCCATTCCATTCCATTCCATTCCATTCCATTCCATTCCATTCCATTCCATTCCATTTGATTCCATTCGATTCCATTCCATTCCATTCCATTCCAATCCATTCCATTCTACTCGGGTTGATTCCAGTCCATTCCATTCCATTCCATTCCATTCCATTCCATTCCATTCCATTCCATTCCAATCCATTCCATTCTACTCGGGTTGATTCCATTCCATTCCATTCCATTCCATTCCATTCCATTCCATTCAATTCCATTCCATTCCATTCCATTCCATTCCATTCTATACCATTCCATTTCATTCGATTCCATTCGTTTCCATTCGATTCCATTCCTTTCCATTCCATTAAATTCCATTCCATTCCATTCCATTCCATTCCATTCCATTCCATTCCACTCCATTCCATTCCATTCCATTCTACTCGGGTTGATTCCATTCCATTCCATTCCATTCCATTCCATTCCATTCCATTCCATTCCATTCCATTCCATTCCATTCCATTCCAGTCCATTCCTATCCATTCCATTCTACTCGGGTTGATTCCATTCCGTTCCATTCCATTCCATTCCATTCCATTCCATTCCTTTCGATTCCATTCCATTCCATTCCATTCCATTCCATTCCATTCCATTCCATTCCATTCCATTCCATTCCATTCTATTGCATTCCATTCCATTCCATTCCATTCAGTTCTACTCGGGTTGATTCCAATCTATTCCATTCCATTCCATTCCGTTACATTCCATTCCATTCCATTCCATTCCATTCCATTCCATTCCGTTCCATTCCATTCCATTCCATTCCAGTCCATTCCAATCCATTCCATTCTACTCGGGTTGATTCCATTCCTTTCCTTTCCTTTCCATTCCATTCCATTCCATTCCATTCCATTCCATTCCATTCGATTCCATTCCATTCCATTCCATTCCAATCCATTCCGTTCTACTCGGGTTGATTCCATTCCATTCCATTCCATTCCATTCCATTCCATTCCATTCCATTCCGTTCCATTCCAATCCATTCCATTCTAGTCGGGTTGATTCCATTCCATTCCATTCCATTCCATTCCATTCCATTCCAATCCATTCCATTCTACTCAGGTTGATTCCATTCCATTCCATTCCATTCCATTCAATTCCATTCCATTCCATTCCATTCCATTCCATTCCAATCCATTCCATTCAACTCGGGTTGATTTGATTCCATTCCATTCCATTCCATTCCATTCCATTCCATTCCATTCCATTCCATTCCGTTCCAATCCATTCCATTCAACTCGGGTTGATTCCATTCAATTCCATTCCATTCCATTCCATTCCATTAAATTTTATTCCATTCCATTCCATTCCATTCCTTTCCATTCCATTCCATTCCATTACGTTCTACTCGGGTTGATTTCATTCCATTCCATTCCATTCCATTCCATTCCATTCCATTCCATTCCATTCCATTCCATTCCATTCCATTCCATTCCATTCCTTTCGATTCCATACGATTCCATTCCATTCCATTCCATTCCAATCAATTCCGTTCTACTTGGGTTGATTCCATTCCATTCCATTCCATTCCACTCGATTCCATTCCATTCCATTTCAATCCATTCCATTCTACTCGGGTTGATTCCATTCCATTCCATTCCATTCCATTCCATTCAATTCCATTCCTTTCCATTCCAGTCCATTCCAATCCATTCCATTCTACTCGGGTTGATTCCATTCCATTCCATTCCATTCCATTCCATTCCATTCCATTCCATTCCTTTCGATTCTATTCCATTCCATTCCATTCCATTCCATTCCATTCCATTCCATTCCATTCCATTCCATTCTATTGCATTCCATTCCATTCCATTCCATTCCGTTCTACTCGGGTTGATTCCAATCTATTCCATTCCATTCTATTCCATTCCATTCCATTCCATTCCATTCCGTTCCATTCCATTCCATTCCATTCCAGTCCATTCCAATCCATTCCATTCTACTCGGGTTGATTCCATTCCATTCCATTCCATTACATTACATTCCATTCCAATCCATTCCATTCTACTTGGGTTGATACCATTCCATTCCATTCCATTCCATTCCATTCCATTCGATTCCATTCCATTCCATTCCATTCCATTAAATTTTATTCCATTCCATTCCATTCCATTCCTTTCCATTCCATTCCATTCCATTCCATTCCATTACGTTCTACCCGGGTTGATTTCATTCCATTCCATTCCATTCCATTCCATTCCATTCCAATCCATTCCTTTCGATTCCATACGATTCCATTCCATTCCATTCCATTCCAATCCATTCCGTTCTACTCGGGTTGATTTCATTCCATTCCATTCCATTCCATTCCATTCCATTCCATTCCATTTCAATCCATTCCATTCTACTCGGGTTGATTCCATTCCATTCCATTCCATTCCATTCCATTCCAGTCCATTCCTATCCATTCCATTCTACTCGGGTTGATTCCATTCCGTTCCATTCCATTCCATTCCATTCCATTCCATTCCTTTCGATTCCATTCCATTCCATTCCATTCCATTCCATTCCATTCCATTCCATTCCATTCCATTCCATTCTATTGCATTCCATTCCATTCCATTCCATTCAGTTCTACTCGGGTTGATTCCAATCTATTCCATTCCATTCCATTCCGTTACATTCCATTCCATTCCATTCCATTCCATTCCATTCCATTCCGTTCCATTCCATTCCATTCCATTCCAGTCCATTCCAATCCATTCCATTCTACTCGGGTTGATTCCATTCCTTTCCTTTCCTTTCCATTCCATTCCATTCCATTCCATTCCATTCCATTCGATTCCATTCCATTCCATTCCATTCCAATCCATTCCGTTCTACTCGGGTTGATTCCATTCCATTCCATTCCATTCCATTCCATTCCATTCCATTCCATTCCGTTCCATTCCAATCCATTCCATTCTAGTCGGGTTGATTCCATTCCATTCCATTCCATTCCATTCCATTCCATTCCAATCCATTCCATTCTACTCAGGTTGATTCCATTCCATTCCATTCCATTCCATTCAATTCCATTCCATTCCATTCCAATCCATTCCATTCTACTCGGGTTGATTCCATTCCATTCAATTCCATTCCATTCCATTCCATTCCATTCCATTCCCTTAAATTTTATTCCATTCCATTCCATTCCATTCCTTTCCATTCCATTCCATTCCATTACGTTCTACTCGGGTTGATTTCATTCCATTCCATTCCATTCCATTCCATTCCATTCCATTCCATTCCATTCCATTCCATTCGATTATATACGATTCCATTCCATTCCATTCCATTCCATTCCATTCCATTCCATTCCATTGCATTCCATTCCATTCCATTCCATTCAACTCGGGTTGATTTGATTCCATTCCATTCCATTCCATTCCATTCCATTCCATTCCATTCCATTCCGTTCCAATCCATTCCATTCAACTCGGGTTGATTCCATTCAATTCCATTCCATTCCATTCCATTCCATTAAATTTTATTCCATTCCATTCCATTCCATTCCTTTCCATTCCATTCCATTCCATTACGTTCTACTCGGGTTGATTTCATTCCATTCCATTCCATTCCATTCCATTCCATTCCATTCCATTCCATTCCATTCCATTCCTTTCGATTCCATACGATTCCATTCCATTCCATTCCATTCCAATCAATTCCGTTCTACTCGGGTTGATTCCATTCCATTCCATTCCATTCCACTCGATTCCATTCCATTCCATTTCAATCCATTCCATTCTACTCGGGTTGATTCCATTCCATTCCATTCCATTCCATTCCATTCAATTCCATTCCATTCCATTCCAGTCCATTCCAATCCATTCCATTCTACTCGGGTTGATTCCATTCCATTCAATTCCATTCCATTCCATTCCA